>NC_056727.1:396459867-396632367 GCF_019279795.1 Protopterus annectens
GATGGACATGCTACACTTAAAAAAATCCCAATCCCTCAGAGATACACGCTCCAGGGATATAAACCTTGTCATTATAATGAACAAAACATGCTGGAGGGATAGGTTCCTGACCCGGAGACTCCCCAGACTCTAGAACAGACTGCCCATACATGTCAAGCAGAGCGCTTCTTTGGCCCTCTTCAAAAGGAACCTTGATGATTAGATGAGAGATAGGAAATTGACCCCAGGGATCACGTCAGTCACCCTGCTAGACAGGGGTCCAGGGAAGTAAATACTGTGGGAAGAAATAGCCAGGGAATTGTTATGGCTAGGCTTGTATAGGCCCTAGGGCTGATAGCCTAGTACCAACCTATGAACCTATAGTATATATAGTCACCAGACAGCATAGCGGTGTTTCCCAGCTGATACCTTCTTCCTACTGTAGAATGACTGTTCTGCTAGTCTGCTCTACAAAACAGTGCAGATGTTTTTCAGGTAAAGCTATTTCATTGTATTATCTGAATGAGTAAGCTTTCATCAGGTGAAAAACTAAACCTGTTTTTTATAGCACTTATGTCTATATGACCTGACATATACCTTTCCTTTCTTTTCCATGCTTTCCTCATACATTTCAGAAGAAAAAATTCCATCTTAGCTATACTTGCATCATATTTGGAGATATTTAATATCCTTTAGTAATAACTCGTGAAATTTGTTGGGATATATGAAAATCACATCCAATGTAAGAAATCAGTAAAGTGTAACAATGCAGAGTAAACAAATGTTAGCACTTCGATGACAAGTGAAAAGTTGCAGTTTAACTCCATTAATATACTGGAAGAATAGAAAAGAATGTATTCAGTATGTATGCCAAAGATGTTGTGTTGCACTTGCAAAGTCATTTACAGTTTTACAGTGAGCCTGGAAAAAGTTAATTTTAGATTTCTTTTAAGTATCTGTTTCCTAAGTTAATCAAATGAGAAGCATTTGTAAGACACAGGCCATCAAGGGTTCCTTGGCAAACAGAAAACATTTTATTGCAAAGTTTGACTCTTCCTGTAGCACGAGCGTTTTCCATGTTAAAGAACACAAAAAGTCCACTAGTGTGGAAAACAACTGCCTTTAGATCCAGCTGTTGCAGCAATGAATGGCAAAGATAAATAAAAAATATCACAAATTATAGTGCACATATCATTGTAACCATCTAAGATTCTTAATCTACGCCTGCCTAATCACATCCAGTATTACAATTCCTTAAAACCTGTTAAGTAGAATTCAGTGTAATACAAGCAAGAAGCGTGAGGAAAAACATGGACAGGTAATGCCTAGGATCAATGAATGTAAAACTTAGCAGATGTAACAAGTATAATATTTCAGTGTTGTCTTTCTATGATATTTTATTTTTTTATGGAAAACATTTATGTATTTTGGTGTTTGTGTGAAAATTCTAAAACAGATGAAAAACTGAAAATGTTCTATAAGACAACCAAAATAATAACTATGTAGTGAGGAACTCAAAGTCCAAATACATTGGTAATGTTATCTATGATAAATCATAGCTGAGTTAATTGTTTGAACTCACTTAAAAGCCTGTAACTTTAGCAAGGTTCGTTCATGGACAGATGAAAAAACATGTATTGTAATCTTACATATGATGCTGATAACTTTGCATGAATTTTGCTAAAGTGCTCATTATATTCATTTGAAGTTTTGTTGTTTAAAATGTTGGAACAAGTAAGTCATGAATTTATTGATAGAGGTTACATAAATGCAATTTATCCTAAAGTCTAATGGTAACACTTTTGCTCATGAACTTCTGACCCATTCAGAAAAAAAGTTTTGATATTCTAAATGATAATACTCTTTTGAATGACATTTATCTAAGTTTCCACTATAAAACAGAGCTGTCCTAACACTATTTATGATGTTGTCTCATAAAAATAATGACATTCTATTAAGCCCTTTGCAGAATGCTAACTTGATTTTGTCTCTTGACAGATCTGGCGATGCAATTAAATCAGGGAAAATTTGAGTATAATGGATCGTGCGGGTGAGTAATATGATTTATTGTGTATGTCAGTGTCCTGCTCCTGATCTTTAATAAATTTGTGTCACATTTAATTAAGTACACCTAACAAGAAAAAAAAGAGATTGCAAGAAATGAATGCAAATCAGGTTTGGTATTGAATTTAATCATCATAATGACACTGTGAACTGAAGTCTGTCATTGTTTATGTATAAAATGTCTGACTCCTAAAGAAAAAAACAATATACTAGTTGATTCTTTTACCTGAGAATTGTAGCAGTTTTAATTAATCATTATATTTTACTGACAGCAGGAAACACATAGGAGCAAATAAACATAGATTCCATTCACTATAAAGTGTCTGTAAAAGGATATTGTAAAATGGTTAGTCATATACTGTAACATTATACTTTCATATATTTAATATTATTGAATAAAAATCTGTGATTTCTGTCTGTTAAAGAAAAGTCTTAGCAAGCAATGACAGATACATGACATGGTATTCTGCCGGGTCCTGGCCCTCTCCACAGGTTGCATTCCTGAAACCTGGAAAACAGCCATTGTCAAACATTGTACACAAGGGTGACCCAATCATAGACCTAGAAAATTATAGACCAGTCACCCCCTGTAAGTATTGTGTATAAACCTATGGAAGGTATCATTTTTCATCTGACATTGAAAATCTCTGCAATCAGTTTTGCTTTGGCACAAACAGCTCCTGCCTCCAAAACCTCATTAATTCTTTTAAAAAAGTCACTGAGGTAGAAGATAGTGGTTGTGGAGTACATATATTTTGACCTAGCCAAAGCCTTTGACACTATTTTCCATGTAACTATTATTGAAGCACTTCTAAATCTGAATATAAATTAATATTTTCTGTGGTGAATTGATAACTGGTTGACTGACAGAATCTATATAGTTAGAGCTGCAGATGTTACTTGTAAAAGTAAAAATTTTGCTGGTGGCATTCGGCACTTCTCATTCATGTCAGTACCCCTGACCCATGGTTATCGAAGTTTGCAGACTACAAACTGGGTGTTGTTATTCATTCATTCACCAATACACAATTGTTCCATCAAGGGTTAAACTTTGCCAAAATTGGTGAAATGACAACATTATCAAGGACAAAAAAGTAGTATATAATAATTCAGTTTGGTTAACAATATATTTCTACTTCTTACCACACAAACGACACACCCCTCCAAGAAAACATTGTCATCCTTGACCTAGGCACCCTTTTTGATAATTCTTTATGTTTTGACCATCATATCTCCACAGCAATTATCTAAGCAATCTCAGTTTTATAATATCACTTCTTAGTGTCATTCACTCTTTTATCATGTTTACACACACACACACACACACACACACACACACACACACACATGCACAGAAGTAGCATGATATACTTCCAGTGTAAGCATGTTTAGCACCATAGCCGGCCTTAGGAATAGGCCAACTAGGCGGCTGCCCAGGGCGCCACTCTAGCAGCGGTGCTTTTCCAGTATTTGTTTTGTTGTAGGCAAACCAGGATGGGGCACCAGGTGGTGTAGTGGGGAGGTGCCATGGAGTCCTTTTGCCTAGGGCACCAGCTGACCTAAGACAGCTCCTGTTTAGCACTTTTAATATTTGCATTAGTTTGTTTCTATGCCTTTTTGCTTTCATTAACCATATGTACAGAATTTCAGGTCTAAACAGCCAACTGCTATTTTAATATTCCTTAGTAATTACGAGGATTTTAGGATGTCTGGTCAAATATCAATTACTGATGTTACAAAATCCTAAATTCCCCAAAAGACGTACGTATATAATGAACTACAGTTCACCTAATAAAGAACTGCTATTAGCTTTGCTGTTTTTTTGTTTCCTGCAGCTTTTTCTTTAATAAAATCCTAAATGTACTAATTCATATCCTTTGCAGGTATTTGCTAAAGCCTGACTTCATGAGACGCCCTGATAGAACATTTGACCCATTCTCAGAAACTCCTGTAGATGGTGTGATAGCAGCAACCTGTTCTGTTCAGGTACATTTCAGCATGATTAAAAAATACATATCTTTTTATTTAAAGAACATAGATGTCTGCTGTGTACAGCAACAAAATATGTAAATATACAAAATTATGCTGCAGTTGTTAAATTGGTTGAATACGTTTTGGCTAGACAGTTGGATACTGAATAGTCCAACCTGGGAAGCTAAAAGCACTCCTTATTTACTGCTTCCTTCATTTTTACCTTCCACAATATTCCATTAGACTATAAGGTAAAAACTTTGGTTACTGTAACTGCATCAATAAAAGTGCAGAGAAAGTAAATATTGTTAAATAAATGAAAAATGAGACAGAAGTACTCACTCTGATCAATTCTTTAGATCCCTCTTTTAGAATTAAGGGTATTTGCAAATAAGCAAGTAATTTATGATTAGTTTTTTATCAATCATTTATTAAATATGTTTCTGTGATTTGCTGTCAGTATCTAAAATGTCTTATTGGTTATGTATAAAATGTCTGACTTCTAAAGTAAAGAAAGAATATACTAAAAACAGTAGAAAAGAAAAGTTACTTGCAACCACGGCTTAAAAAGAATCTCTTTTATTTTCAGCAAAACAGTAAGCGCTTTCAAACGCTAGGTTCTTCATCAGACTGAATAAAACAACAATTAACTAGGAAATTTAAAAGACTGGTGGACCAATCAGAACATATTAAAAATCATCTATGCAAATCCATAGATTTAAGGACAGGCTTTAAGGAAACCTTGCTGTTTAAACCAGGTTTCCTATCAGAGAGAAACTTACAGATCCAATGTAATTCCCTTTCCTCAGTATAGTTCACAAAATCACCACCTCTAAGGCCCTTACATACTGCCTCAATCACCTGAAACTTAAACCAATGTGTGGAACCTGATTCAAAAACATGTTTGGCAAGAGCATTGGTCAAATCCACTCTTCTCATGGCATATTTATGCACATGAATCCATTCATACAGCATCTTATTCGACTTGCCAACATCAAAACTGTCACATGCCACACAGGTTGCTGGATAGATAATGTTCTTAGTCTTACAATCAGCTGAAAACTTAAATAAAAACCTTTGCCTGGAAATAGGATCCATAATAATATCGGAAACATCAATAGAAGACCAGTGCCTGCAAGATCCACAGGGACGGGTGCCATCTAATCTAAGAGAGACACCTGTTTCTGTCTCAACTGGCTCATAGTCTCTATAACAGAGACATCATTTAGGGGACTTCTTGTTCTTATAAGTATAGTGGGGTTTATTACCCACTATATTCCTAAGCCTAGCATCCATAGTTAAGATGTTCCAGTTGGCATCTATCGTATGCCTGATCTTCCTAAAATCACTGGCATAAGGCAATACCAACGGGAGGGTCGCAGATCTCATATTCTCACGTTGTTGTTCTAAGGGAGCAGTGTTTGAAAAATATGGCTGTGCTAGAGCAGATCTCTGTAACCTGGCACCTTGCCTCATCTCTTTAATCTCTTTCATGTTGTATCCCCTAGATTCAAAATCATAGGACAATAAATTTAAATCATTGTCAAACACATCAAGTGTATTATTTAATTGGGAAATCCTCATCCCTTGTGCTTTCATGATGTTCTTAAAAACATGGGAGGGGTGCATACTGTCACACTTTAAGATATTGTTTTTTCTACAAGGCTTCCTGTAAAGAGTAGTAGAAAAATTGACCAATACATCCCTGGAGACACGTACATCAAGAAAAAACATTTCAGAAAGGGATACAGTGCTAGTAAACTTCAGAAAGTGTGTCGGTGTAAGTAAATATTCAATAAAATCTGCCAGTTCCTTCTTGGTCCCTCCCCATAGCAAAGCCACATCATCAACAAACCTCCTGTAAAAAAGCACCTTAGAAGTAAAATGACAGTTGAAAACAAACTGCTCTTCCTATTGTGTCAATACCATGTTGGCGTTGCTATTGGCACAAGAAGTGCCCACAGCTACACCAACTTTTTGTAGATAATAATCTTTTTGAAAAAGAAGAACATTGTTTTCAAGTACTACTTCCAGAAAAAGACAAATAAGATCTATCTGTTTAACATCATGCCCATTGTGTGAAATAAGAAATGATAAACCCCACTATACTTATAAGAACAAGAAGTCCCTTAAACAACGTCTCTGTTATTGAGGCTATGAGCCAGTTGAGACAGAAACAGGTGTCTCTCTTAGATTAGATGGCACCCGTCCCTGTGGATCTTGCAAGCACTGTTCTTCTATTGATGTTTCCAATATTTTTATACAGCCTATTTCCAGGCAAAGATTTGTATTTAAATTGTCAGCTGATTGTAAGACTCAGAATATTATCTGTCTAGCAATTTGTGTGGCATGTGACAGTTTTTATGTTGGCAAGTCAGATTGGTTCATAGGTTCATAGGTTCATAGGTTGGTACTAGGCTATCAGCCCTAGGGCCTATACAAGCCTAGCCATAACAATTCCCTGGCTATTTCTTCCCACATTATTTACTTTCCTGGACCCCTGTCTAGCAGGGCGACTGACGTGATCCCTGGGGTGAATTTCCTTTCTCCCATCCAATCGTCAAGGTTCCTCTTGAAGAGGTCCAAAGAGGCACTCTGCTTGACATGTATGGGCAATCTATTCCAGAGTCTGGGGAATCTCTGGGTCAGGAACCTATCCCTCTAGCATGTTTTGTTTGTTGTGATGACAAGGTTTAGATCCCTGGAGCGTGTAGCTCTGAGGGATTGGGATTTCTTTAAGTGTAGCATGTCCAGCAGCTCTGGGTTTGACATGGCCTTGTATGTTAAGCAGAGATCGCCTCTGAGTAGACGATATGCGACAGAGTATAGCTGGAGTTTTTTAAGGTGGCCAGCGTAGGGCATCTGCTTTAGGCCTGTGATTCTTTTAGTGAGGTATTTCTGAGGCCTTTCCAGTTGTTGCAGATGTCTTGAGAGGTACATACCAAATGGGGCGTTGTATTCTATAATGGGTCTAATGAGGGATGAGTACAGTGGGACAATGACCTCCTTTTTTCCTGGATGAAAAGCCCTTCATGATGAGGTGTGCCACATAGAAGGATTTCCTGACTGTTTTGGCGATGTGGTTATCGAAGGTGAGACCACTGTCCACCTGTGTCCCTAAGTCTCTTATCACACTTTCTGTGTTTAGTGTACTGCCACCTATATGGTAATTCATGGATACATGTTTTTCCCAAAGGGGATAACAATACATTTCTTGGCATTGAGCTTGAGCCCATGGCACTGGCACCAAGCATCTGTTTCTGTAAGGCCCTTTTGTAGAGTATCCACATCATTTGGGATTCAATAATGGCTCCCAGTTTGCAGTCATCTGCAAACTTTGTTAGCCAGAGTCCCTTAGTGTTGACCTGTACTTCAGAGAAGTAGATGCCAAACAAGAGCGGCCCCAGGACTGAACCCTGAGGTACTCCACTTGTCACTTGTCTGGAGCTGGATTTGGAGTCGGCTACTTTTACAGTGTGGGTTCTATCAGTAAACCATTTAGCAACCCATTGGGTGACATAGGGATTAATGCCCAACTTAGTAAGTTTATCTATGATTCCAGAGTGGGGGATGGTGTCAAAGGCCTTGGCAAGGTCTAGATAGGCTGTGTGGACCACCTTACCCTTGTCCATGGCTCTGGAGACTGATTCAAAGAAGTCAATCAGGTTCAGGAGACAAGATCGGCCCTTCACAAACCCAAACTGGGTGGGGTCCAGTGTTTGAAGGTTGCCAATGTCTTTGTTTATAAGTTCCATGATAATACGCTCCATGGCCTTGCAGATAAGGCTTGTCAGACTGATGGGACGGTAATTTCCGGGATCCAAGGTGGATCCCCCCTTGTGGATTGGGATAACTGTAGCTCTGCGCCACTTAGTGGGCATGAAACCTGAGGTGAGGCTATAATTAAACATGACACTTAGGTGAGGTGCCAGTTCATATTGTAGTTCATGTAGTACACAGCCCGGGATGTCATCTGGTCCCATGGATGCTGTATTCTTAGCTTTAGAGAGTGCGTTTTGTACCTGTGTGGCCGTTATTACTGGAATTTGGCAATCTTCCGGTATTGAGATGGGCCATTTAGGGGGTGAGAGGGGGTGAAGTTGGCACTGAATCGATCTGCCAGGATATTGGCAATATCCTTCGGATCAGTATATTTAATGCCATTCTGTTTTAGCTCAGAGCAGATCTGAGCATTGCCATTTAGATTCTTGACATAGTTAAAGAATGCTTTGTGGTTGTCTTTGGAATCTTTGGCAATTTTATTTTCGTAACTAGCTTTGGAGGATTTTATGAGGCATCTCAGTTTCTTACTGAGGCTAGTAAGGGAGTTTTTTGCATCCTGGGATTTTCCTCTTTTCTGCAAAAGTTTCTTCCTTTTGTTGTAAAGTTTGTTTATGGCAGGGGACCACCAGATTGGCTTCCTTTTTTTGGACGAGAGCATTTTGGTTCTATTTGGGATGGCATGATTCATGCATGAGTGGATGTGCTCGTACAGTGCCTTAGTGTAGGATTCAGCAGTTGAACTTTCAGTTCCCGTCTGCATGGGTGTCATGAAGTTTGTCACTTCTGACTTGAGTAGCATGAAGTTGGCTTTGGAGAAGTTTTTTATGGTGGTTTCTTTACTGGGGGGTGGGGGTGGGATGTGGATGTTAAGGGTGATTAGCTTATGGTCAGACCTGACTAACGAGGGGGTGACCATAGGTATGGAGCATTGATTTCCCATGTTGGTAATGACCAAGTCTAGGATATTGGAGCCCCTGGTGGGACTATGGATTAGTTGATCCAGGGCGTTGGAATTTATGAATTCCAAGAACCGGTGCGCAAAGGTGTTGGGACATGAGTAGTTTTCCCAGTTAATGGCAGGGTAGTTAAAATCACCCAGTATTAGGGTGTTTGGTTCTATCTTAATATTTTCCAGTATGTTTAGAAAGGTGTAGTGAGAATCTTGGGGTATGGTGGGGGATCTGTAGCAAGCTACAATTTGGATTGCAGTCTTACCTAGTGTTAGTTGCACTTGGAGAATTTCAGACACATTGTGTTGGCCAACTAGCCTGGTGGTGTGAATATCCTTGGTGAATATTGACACTCCTCCACCTTTAGTGTTTCGGTCCTGGTTTGGTGGCCGAAAAGTGTGGTAAGAGTTGTAGCCTGGTATTGAGGGGTGCTCTCTGGAGCCTTGAACCAGGTCTCAGTTACTGCACAGATATCAATGTTCTCCATTTTTAGGAGTGCCTCGAGAGAGTGCATTTTGAGGTTTAGACTTCTAGCATTGAGTAGCATTACCTTCAGATTTTGCATGCTTGTACCTGTTACGGTGGTGGTTTTGTCCTTTGAAGTTTGCCTAAAAAAGGCACTATAGGGGTGGCAAGAGCCTTAACCAGTAACCTGAATCCCAGGGGCGACAGGTGCAGACCATCTCTGGCAAAGCATCGTGGTCTGTCAGTCATGTCATCCCAGGCAGACAGATACTGGATCCCCTTTGAATGACACCATAAGCTTAGCCAATTGTTGAAGTCAATCATTTTATCCTTATATTGTGGTATCATTCTGGGCGAAGGCAGGATGCTACTCAGGGCTAGGGTCATACCTGCCTGGGCCACATGATCCGAGAGCTCTTCCATGTCTCTTTTCATGTAGTCCAGGGAGGTACATCTCAAGTCATTCACTCCAACATGGACAATGACAGAGTCATATTTGTACTTGTTGTGGAGTGACTTGAGTGCATGCATTATGTGGCGGATCCTGGCACCCGACAGGCAGCTGACTGTAATTTTCTCCTTATTCAACCTGGTGAGAGGGACATCAGTGTGCTGGACTATAGAGTCACCTATGACTAAAGTGTTAGGTACATTGTCTTGCCTTAGGGGCTGTTGCTGGGTGGCACACTGGTGTTGCGAACTATGTGACACATTGGTTGTGACTGGTGTTTGTTTGCGTTTCAGCTTCAGAGGTCTTTGTTGCTTGGGCAGGTTACAGTTAAGGGCCTCTGCATATATGGATTTAGTGTTGCTATATGTGGGTGTTGGTGGTGCGGGTTTAGAAGGGCTATGTGTTGCTTGAGGTGTAGTGTGGGTGTTAACCTTCTCCTCTTGACTGTTTAGCACAATCTTGGGTGGAGAGAGCTTTGCTTCCATTTTGGCTATGTAAGTGCATCTCTCACAGGTTGTAGTGTTGGGTGGTAGGAGGAGAGGGTTGTCTGTGTACATGAGGCAATTGCTGCATTGCCCCAGTGTGCCCAGATTCACCAGGTGGACAGGAGAAATCACCGGAAGCTGACCCTTGGACATGCCTGGTTTGGGGCTTTTTTTTCTTTGTAAAGTATAGGAGCTGTTTCCTTAGCAAGGTACTTTGCAATTATAGGCTGTTTAGTGCCTACTATTAATTTCTCCTTGTTAACAAGGAGAGTTCAGTGTTTGTATGAGTTTAAGGCTTCCTAGTGCTTTCCAGCAGGTATTAGAGAAAGTGCTAGTCACAGGGATGCTTAAAGGTAAGATTGAAAAGAATGCACTCTGCAGTGTGCACTAGAGAAGTTAGATGTGAAAGTAGGTAACTTGAGTTTTACCTGTTTAAAAAGTTAAGGTTTAGTGGAGAGTTACTATTTTTAAAACAGCAAGATGGATTGAAAGGGGTGGTCACTTTTGTATTTTGGTACTATGAAATACTGTAGGATGGCCAATAAATTTAAATAATTGAAGGGGTGGGATTTCAAAAATGATGATTTTGTGATTACTCACATAAGCCAGTGAAAGTAGAGAGAAATGAGATATATGGTCAGATTAACATAAGAGGCGGGCAACTAGAAAGAATTCTGCCTGACTCAGAACAGAGAGAGCTGTGGTCTCTTTTGAAGTTATAATATGCTGTTAAAACAGAATGCAAGCAAAACACAAGGTAAAGAAAACAAACTACAGTATTCAAAATATAGAGAGGCAATACAGTAATACAAAAAATAAAAGCAAACTAACCTTTCCTTCACAGCAAAGTGTAGCAGAGTCTGGATGAGCCTTTCTGGATGCTGTATGAACAGATTCGTGAGCATAAAATAAATATGTCATGAGAAGATAGGACTTGATCAATGCTCTTGCCAAACATGTTTTTGAATCAGGTTCCACACATTGGTTTAAGTTTAAAGTGATTGAGACAGCATGTAAGGGCCTTAGAGGTGGTGATTTTGTGAAGTATACTGAGGAAAGGGAATTACATTGGATCTGCAAGTTTCTCTCTGATAGGAAACCTGGTTTAAACAACAAGGCTTCCTTAAAGCCTGTCTTTAAATCTAGGGATTTGCATAGATGATTTTTAATGTGTTCTGATTGGTCCACCAGTCTTTTAAATTTCCTAGTTAATTATTGTTTTATTCAGTCTGATGAAGAACCTAGTGTTTGAAAGCGCTTACTGTTTTTGCTGCAAATAAAATAATTTCTTTTTAAGCCATGGTTGCAAGGAACTTATCTTTTCTATTATTTTTATATTGGCTTTATTGGAAAGTTCCAGCTTTATCTTGTTGGGAGATCTTTGTTTGCTTGTGTTGTGAAAGAATATACTAGTTTATTTTTTTTAAAATGATGGTAGGGCAAGCAATTGTTTGAGTAGGTCTATGGAGTAATCCATATTTCTGACAGGATCCGATAAAATGTAGTTTGGAATGTGTATGTCATTTGAATCACCTCTTCTGACTTTGAAATAAATCATCTTTAGATGAACTACATAAAATGTATATTAACATTGTAGGCTTTTCTGCAAGAAATAATGAATAAATGTGCATTTTTAAAGAAACTGACACATGCCACAACATGTAAATGTATACATATAGGCCTTTGCAAGAAATGTACTCTGCAAAGAGGGAGAATTTGTTGCAGTACATAGAAAGAATGCATTAAAATATCACATTAATGAAGTTACTTATTTATTGCTTTACAGCTGTTAGTACCTAATAAAAGAGGACAATACATTTATATATTTGAGTGAATCTGTTGCTATTGCAATTAGGTTCATAGGTTGGTACTAGGCTATCGGCCCTAAGGCCTATGCAAGCCTAGCCATAACAATTCCCTGGAAATTTCTTCCCACAATATTTACTTCTCTGGGCCCCTGTCTAGCAGGGCGACTGACATGATCCCCGGGGTGAATTTCCTATCTCCCATCCAATCATCAAGGTTCCTTTTGAAGAGGGTCAATGAGGCGCTCTGCTTGACATGTATGGGTAGTCTATTCCAGAGTATGGGGAGTCTCTGGGTCAGGAACCTATCCCTCCAGCATGTTTTGTTCATTGTGATGATAAGGTTTAGATCCCTGGAGCGTGTGGCTCTGAGGGATTGGGATTTCTTTAAGTGGAGCGTGTCCAACAGCTCAGGGTTTGACATAGCGTTATATGTTAAGCAGAGATCGCCTCTGAGTAGACAATATGCCACAGAGTATAGCTGGAGTTTTTTAGACGGTCAGCATATGGCATCTGCTTTAGGCCTGTGATTCTTTTAGTGAGGTATTTCTGTGGCCTTTCCAGCTGTTGCAGATGTCTTGTGAGGTACATACCAAATGAGGCATTATACTCTATAATGGGTCTAATGAGGGATGAGTACAGTGGGACAATGACCTCTTTTTTTCTGGATGAAAAGCCCTTAATGATGAGGTGTGCCACATAGAATGATTTCCTGACTGTTGTGGCGATGTGGTTATCGAAAGTGAGACCACTGTCCACTTGTGTCCCTAAGTCTCTCATCACACTTTCGATGTTTAGTGTCCTGCCACCTATGTGGTAATTCATGCGTACATGTTTTTTTGCAAAGGGGATAACTATACATTTCTTGGCATTAAGCTTGAGCCCATGGCTCTGGCACCAGGCATCTGTTTCTGTAAGGCTCTTTTGTAGAATATCCACATAATTTGGGGATTCAGTAATGGCTCCCAGTTTGCAGTCATCTGCAAACTTTATTAGCTAGAGTCCCTTAGTGTTGGCTTATACTTCAGAGAAATAGATGCCAAACAAGAGTGGATAATCTTTATGCAGCATCAGTGGCATAACGGGTCTAGCCTTTGGTTCAGAAGCCTGTGAGTTCTATTCCTACAAAAGGTAGATGGGTTATTAACACTGCAAGATAAAGGAGTGCTCTACTCCTGGGTAGTTCATCCTTTGGTTGAGACTTTAAACTGAGGCCCCTTCTGCTTGAGGTAGTGATAGTTGAGATGCATGTAAAAGATCCTACAGCACCAATCAAAAACAATTCCATGAAGCGCTGGCCAAATTTCCCCTAGTAAAATAAATAGTACCTCAGGTCTCCCTCTGAATAGAGGTCACTAGTTTAGTGGTACTAACCCAGTCAACAAAGGATTAATAAGTAAGTATGTACATTACGTTTACAATCTTAGGCTCATCATATTTAATCATATGCGTAGTGACAATTATGTAAACTTAATACCTAATTCAGAACAACTGGTGCTTGTTCTAGAATGTGTCTATGGGTCTCCATAAACCTTGTCATGTATCTTGTCTTCTACTCTTCAAAAAAGCTTTCAGTAAGTCATAACAATAATTACTGAAATAACTACTTCAGCTAATGTAGTGACTTGATTTATCACTGATGTGAGTGTCAGTAATTAGGATTTATTTACTTACCAGGTCTTTTTACCTGTTTTAAATTTTTATAACAGTCAGGTGGTATTTTTAAGAAAGAGTTGCTAATTTTCCAGCTGCTATTTCATTGCAATAAAATCACCAAAATAGCATTCAGTGAAACTTTTTTAACTCAGGTTGTAATACTTAAACAGTAATCCATTACTGTCCATAGGTATGTCAGGATTTACTCACGGTTGGTGTGGTTTGATCATGAAGGTGAAGCCCAAGTGATCAAACAAAGCCAACCATGGGAAATCCTTATATGATCAAACAAACTCAACCATGGGAAAATCCTTATTTGATAAAACAAACTCAACCATGGGTAAATCCTTGTATACCTACAGACAGGAGTGGATTATTGCTATAATAAAATTACATTATTTAAGAAAGAAATTGCTTGCCTTTCTTAAATACTGTCTTTGTAGAAGGGCACGTCCTTCTTCCATGTTTACTGATGTACTGCACAATGTGTGTGGGACTTGTGTTCCTACACTTGCACAGTATATCACTGCAGTGTAGGAGAAGCAATGGAGAAAAGAGAATTTTCTTTTTTTCTTCTTTTTCTTTAATGTTTAAAAAAAATCAGGATTTTATGAGGAACAGTGCAGAAATATATGGAAAACCAGGTATGTTTCTGTTTCTTTAGTTTTGCAGAATATGCCTGATTTTTCTTATAGTTTGCTGTCCCCAACCATATACCAATAGAAAGTCTGGCCACTCAATGGTACTTCAACAGCTCATAGGTTCATAGGTAGGTACTAGGCTATTGGCCCTCGGGCCTATATAAGCCTAGCCAAAAAATGTACCCTGGCTTTCGCCACCCAAGAAAATTATTTTCCTGTGCCCCTGTCGAGCAGAGCCACAGAAGTGATCCCTGGGGTGAATTTCCCATTTCCCATTCAATCATCAAGATTTTTCTTGAAGAGTGCTAATAAGGAGCTCTGTTTGACATAGATAGGTAGTCTGTTCCAGAGTATGGGAAGTCTCTGGGACAGGAAACTATCCCTCCAGCATGTTCTGTTTATTGTGGTGACAAGGTTTAGGTCCCTAGAGCGTATAGCTCGGAGGGATTGGGATTTCTTTAAGTGGAGCATGTCCAACAGCTCTGGGTTTGACATAGCTTTATATGTTAGGCAGAGATCGCCCCTGAGTAGGCGATATGCAATGGAGTAAAGCTGTAGTTTTTTGAGACGGTCTGCATAGGGCATCTGTTTGAGGCCAGTAATCCTCTTTGTGATGTATTTCTGTGGTCTTTCCAGTTGTTGTAGATGTCTTGTGAGGTACATACCAAAAGAAGTGTTGTACTCTATAATGGTTCTAATGAGTGATGAGTAGAGGGGAACAATGGCCTCTTTTTTTCTGGATGAGAATCCTTTTGTGATGAGATGAGCCACGTAGAAGGATTTCCTGACTACTGTGGCAATGTGATTATCAAAGGAGAGACTACTGTCCACCTGTGTCCCAAAGTCTCTTATCACATTTTCGACATTAAGTAGACTACCAGCTATGTGGTAGTTCATGGGTACAGAGTTTTTACCAAAGGGGATGACAATACACTTTTTGGCATTGAACTTCAGGCCATGGCTTTGACACCAGGTATCTATCTCAGTGAGGCCCTTTTGTAGTTTGTCCACATTGTTAGGAGTTTCGATTATGGCTCCTAGTTTGCAGTCATCTGCAAACTTTGTTAGCCAAAGACCTTCTGTGTTAGCCTGCACTTCAGAGAAGTAGATACCAAACAGGAGAGGACCCAGGACTGAACCCTGTGGTACTCCACTTGTCACTGGTCTGAAGTCGGATTTGGAATCCACTACTTTCACAGTGTGGGTTCTGTCCATGAGCCAGTTGGCAACCCATCTTGTGACATAGGGATTTAAACCTAGTTTAGTGAGCTTATCTATAATTCCAGAGTGGGGGGTGGTGTCGAAAGCCTTGGCGAGATCTAGATAAGCTGTGTGAACCATTTTACCCTCATCTATGGCTTTGGTGACTGCTTCAAAGAAGTCAATCAGGTTTAGGAGACATGATCTGCCTTTTACACATCCAAACTGGGTAGGGTCCAGAGTTTGGAGATTACCAATGTCTTTGTTTATAAGTTCCCCGATGATACGTTCCATGGCCTTGCAGACCAGGCTTGTCAGGCTAATGGGGCGGTAGTTCCCAGGGTCCGTCGTGGCTCCCCCTTTGTGGAGTGGGATATCCGTCGCAGTGCGCCATTCAGTGGGTACAGAGCCTGAGGTGAGGCTATGATTGAACATGGTAATTCGGTAGGGTGCCAGTTCATTCTGTAGTTTGTGTAGAATGCAGCCTGGGATATTGTCAGGTCCCATGAATGCTGTGTTCTTGGCTTTGGAGAGTGTGTTTTTTATCTGTGCAGCCGTGATTATAGGAACTTTGCATTCTTCCAGTATAGAGATGGGCCCTCTAGGGGGTGAGAGGGGGGTAAAGTTAGCACTGAACCTATCTAGGATGTTGGCAATATCAGTTGGTTCTATATATTTAGTGCCATTGTGCTGTAACTCATAGCAGATCTGAGTGTTCCCATTGAGATTCTTGACATAGCTATAGAATGCTTTTTGGTTGTCTTTAGAGTCAGCGGCAATTTTGTTTTCGTAACTAGCTTTGGAGGATTTTATGAGGGATCTCAGCTTCTTACTGAGGTTGACCATGGAGTTCCTCCAGTCATGGGATTTTACTCTTTTTTGCAACAGTTTCTTTCTTCTGTTGTAAAGTTTGTTTATGGCAGAGGACCACCAGATTGGCTTCCTTTTTCTGGAAGATAACATCTTGGTTCTATTAGGGATAGCATGTTCCATGCACTCGTGTAAGTGCTTATAAAGTGCATTTGTGTAGGATTCAGCAACCATACCTCTATTGTCCGTCTGCATGGGTGTCATGAAGTTTGCCACTTCTGTCTTAAGAAGTGTGAAGTTGGCTCTGGAGAAGTTTTTTACGATGGTTTCCCTAATTGGGGGTGGGGTGGGATGTGGACGTCTAGGCTGATTAGCTTGTGGTCGGATCTGACCAACGAGGAATTGACCTCTGGTGTGGAACACTGGTTTCCCGTGTTGGTAATGACCAGGTCTAGGATATTGCTGCCCCTGGTGGGGATGTGAATAAGTTTATCCAAGGCATTGGAATTTATGAATTCTAGAAAACGTTGAGCAAAAGAGTTGGTACATGAGTAGTTTTCCCAGTTAATGGTGGGGTAGTTGAAATCGCCCATTATTAGGGTGTTGGGTTGTCCCTTAATACTTTCCAGTGTATCAAGAAATGAGGATTGGGAATCCTGGGACATGGTGGGGGGTCTGTAGCAAGCTACAATTTGGATTGCGGTCTTGCCCAGAGTTAGTTGCACTTGGATAATCTTGGATGCATTATGCTGTGCAACTAGCCTGGAGGTGTGGATATCCTTAATGAATATGGACATGCCTCCGCCTTTAGTGCTTCATTCTGGGTTAAGTGGCCGAAAGGTGTGGTATGAATCGTAGCCTGGTAATGCAGGGGTGCTCTCTGGAGCTTTGAACCAGGTCTCTGTCACTGCACAGATGTCAGTGTTCTCCATTTTAAGGAGTGCCTAGAGTGAGATCATTTTGAGGTTTAGACTTCTAGCATTGAGTAGCATTACCCTCAGATTTTGCTTGCTTGTACCTGTTACGGTGGTGAATTTGTCATTTGAACCTTGCCTAAAAAAGGCACTATAGGGGTGGCAAGAGCCTTAGCCAGTATCCAGAATCCTAAGGGCGACAGGTGCAGGCCATCTCTGGCAAAGCATCGTGGTCTGTCGATCATGTCGTCCCAGGCAGACAAATACTGGATCCCCTTAGAATAACACCAGAAGCTTAGCCAATTGTTGAAGTCAATCATTTTGTCCTTGTACTGTGGTATCATTCTGTGTGATGGCAGGATGCTAATCAGGGTTAGGGTCATACCTGCCTGGGATACAAGATCGGAGATCTCCTCCATGTCTCTTTTCATGTAGTCCAGGGAGGTACATCTCGGGTCATTCACACCAACATGGACAATGACAGTGCCATATTTGTACTTATTGTGGAGTGACCTGAGTGCATGCGTTATGTGGCAGATCATGGCACCTGACAGGCAGCTGACAGTAACTTTCTCCTTGTTTAGTCTAGTGAGTGGAACATCAGTGTGCCTGACTATAGAGTCACCTATAACTAGCGTGTTGGATATGTTGTTTTGCCTTATTGTCCGTGGTTGAGGGGCACACTGAGTCTGTGGGCTATGTGTCATTTGGGTTGTGTTGGGGGTGGAAGTTGCTTGTGTTTCTGCTTTGGAGGTCTCTGTTGCTTGGGCAGGATTTTATTGAGAGCCTCCGCAAATGTAGGTGTGTGTTTTGTATTTTTATGTGTGTGTTTTGGTGGTGTAGGTTTTGAGGGACTATGTGATGAGTGTGGTGTGGTGCAAGTATTTACCTTCCCCTCTTGACTGTCTAGTCCAGTCTTGGGTGAAGAGAGCTTTGCTTCCAGTTTGGCTATATAAGTGCATCTCTCACAGGTTGTAGTGTTGGGTACTAGACTTTTTTCTTTTGGTATACGCTCAGTTTACCACAGGCATGCAGATTGAGCTGTCCAGTCAGCAGGCTCATTTCTGAATAGCAATGAGCAGTTATTGTATTAATTTTCATTAAGATACAGGAAGATTGTGGGGGTGGAGTCTATAAATAGTGATTTGCTGTTACTCAAAAAAATGTAATATTCAATAACCATTAAAGGACTGATATATTTCTTTGACATTAAAGTTTGCTGTGTACTGTATTGATAAACCTAGCAACTAATTCAGAAGTAAGAAAGCTTTGCAAAAACTGAAAAAAAAAAAATGGAAATGAGAATGCAGGGAATCTCCCTTTGCATGTGTAGTGTGAAAGGCTATGTAAAATAATTGAAGGTCACTACACCTGTGTTTTGTAAGATGCTATTTTAGTCAGTTTATTACAGTAGTTTGTAGTTGGTGAATCTGTCTTCAAGGTTTTGGCCTATAGCAATTATGTAGCACATAGTATATCTTTGGACGAGGATAATTCTTAAAGTCATGGGGCTCAAGAAAGAGGTGTAACAATAGTACAATGATAGGTCACAAGCATTTCTCATAAGACAGGAACATTCTAAGTACATGTATATCCCAAGTAATACATCCATCTGGAATAGATTGGATTCATTATGTTGGACAGGTCCATTAAATTACATTTGCAACACCATCCAAAGATCTGCAGATCATGAAGTCATTTTTGTATTAGCTTTCCAGCAATACCATCTGCATTCTCGTGGGCACCATTAAAAATAAAGATTGCATTGATATTACAATTCAAGAGATGATCGTATAGAGTACTTGTTAAGTATCTCAGACATCTTTTAATTATAAAACTGTTTAGAACAAAAGTTGAATATGAAACTTTTGGAAAAGCTCTTACGACTTTATAAATATGCTGCTACTAGAACTTTGTTAACTTGCGAAAAATGAAAATCTACTTTTTCTTTTGTGTTGATCATAGACCATTTGAAATTCCAACCAAAATGTTAATCAAAAGTGCAGCCATTGATTCCAGCATTTATGATAGCAGTCTGGGGTCTTACTAGGATTATTAGGAAATGCTAAATTATGTCAAAGTTTCAGAAGATCTGGGAGGCTTTTATTTTATGGGGGTGGGTTTTACATTTTTAAACATATGCTGCTGTTGCACTCCATTGAAATGGATTAAGAGTAATTGTTCAAAATGTCAGATCCTGGCCAAGCTGACTTAGCAAAACTTAACAAAAATAAATAAAGTCCTCTTTCACTAGGAAAACACAATCCAGTTAAGGGTTTAAGAATATCTTTATTAAATGATAGACAAGTATTCTTGTCAGCCATATTGAAAAAATGACAGAGGAATGACTATGGGGGTCAGTAAAGGATGTCATGAAATTATAATTTTACACTATACAGATGAATACATGTCAGCTTCTTTGTTCAAATGTTTCGAACAAAACCAAAAATAATGAGGGGACTACTGCCCAAAATTAGGGGGAATGTTTAAATATTATTCTAAGTTACTTAAAAAGTTAATTGAACAAGAAGTTACACATCAGCATGCATTTTCTGAACAGTAATAAATATGAAACTCTAATTTCAGATATTATTGACTGATTACAGTCCTCGGTCTTTTACAATAAAATCAAAATTTTTACATGGGGCAGGGCAAAAATATTAAGTAAAATCTGGGATGTTCCGCAAAAAAAAAAAAGGGGGGGGGGACAATTGAGAGGTGTAATAGGAGATCCATTATAATTTTGATAGGATTCACAAATTCTGACTTTTAGATTCCAAGCATACCACCTTTCAGCAGGTGTCTGACATAATAAACTGCTTAGCAATTAGTTGCCTCATTAAGGTGCAGACAGTAAACACAAGAATTGGATTATAAGCAGTTTAAATGTATAAGTTACTCTTACCTGCTGTCATATTATATTTAAGCATGTACCTCTGACTTTGGCTTGTACTCATCATTTGCAGTATAAAGACAATCAACAGGCAGGGGAAGAAATATCAGAAAACATTATCACAGCAGAGAATTACTTGGAATTACATAAACTGATTTTCTTACCAGCCAGCTGTATAGCCATCTGTGTAATACTTGTCAAATAAATCTTCTCTGCGTAGTAATGTAAACCTCAATTTTATTACTATGGTATTTCAAAATTGAAGAAAACTAATCCATGGCTAACAGTCTAGGTGACCTTAATGCTGATGTCAAATGCTGTGAAGCCAGGAATTCTTCTTTATTAGAATACTAAGGATGGGAGGGGATAGGCTCAGCCACAGAGATGATCATCCTTTTCAGTAATGCACATGCATTTGTAGCTCAGGACCAAACCAAAATTATATTTCCAAAAGTAACAATATTTGGCACTTTTGTCTAAGGGTATGTTACAATGGACTTCTTCATAACAAATTAACCAAAGACAAACATTGCATATATAGTATATACTCATGTGACTAACATATGATCTGAAGTAGTTAAGTTCATTTGATCAGCAACCTGTGGGTATCGGATCCAATTCGGATCCGAGCCGGCAGCTTTCCTAGCAAAGATCTAAGCTCCAAGCTCCTCCCCTACCCATAATTCCCTGCTACCTCCCTATAACCCTCAGATCTCGTTTGCCACGGCTTCTCGAAGCATCTTAGAATGAGCTCCATATCGTTGGGTTTGTGAGTTGTCTAGTTTTTAACCTTTTCCTGTTAAATTCACCTTTCTGAGTGTGTGACATCCCTTCTCTTTAACAAAGGTAGTTTATCTTAGTTATCTTTAGTGTAAATTTAAATCCCCTCCCCCCTTCTCTCTGTGTGTGAAGGTGTGTGCGTGTGGGCCTAACCCGGTTAATATGTCTGAGGCCACTAAAGCTATTTTTTCAAAATGCTCCGAGTGTGGACATAAGCTGTCCCCAGCAGATGGCCACACTCGGTGCGTTATTTGTCTGGGTGTGGACCACCTCTCTTCGGGATGCACTATCTGTGCAGCCTTCAACCCCAGGGCTTTGAGGGATAGGCGGACTAAGCTAGTCCTCGTGGGCCTTTTGCCCCTGGATTCAGCTTCATCCTCCTCCCCCTCTGTGGCGGCAGCCGCGGCTGCCCCACCGACCGCTCCCACTCCCCTGGCCGGGATTCAAACTCCCGCTTCAGCTCAGGAGGAAAGGGAGGCAAGAAAGAAAGACAGGAAGGATAAAAAGCGGGAGAGAGACAGGCATCGTAGCCACAAGAGGAGGGCCAATTCAGCTCCCTCGACCCCGCCATCTAAGCAGCTAGCCTCCCCTCTTAAGGTCTCCGGGTCTTCCCCCTCCAGGCTTCGATCCCCACGCTTCTCCCTGGAGCCGGAGGAGGAGACCCGATCACCTTCGAGGTCGTACAGGCGGCCTTCACGGCCAACCACGGCAACCTCATCTAGGTCCAGTAGAAGCTTATCTGACGCAGATATGGATCGGATGATGCGTCGATTTCTTCAGGCCCGGCTGCAGATGGGAGTGCTCTTGCCTCCCCCCCCCCCCGGGAGCTCGACCCCTTTTTTCACCCCCATTGCTCCTTCTCTGACCCGCTACCGGGGCTCGGAGCTGTCAGATCCGAGTAGCTTCGTAGCCTGGGTGGTGTCGGCTTCGACAGTGTTTCCTACTTCGGCTCCAACGATACCTTCGAGTTTGTTGGATCCTTTTTTGGATATGAGCTCTCTGGGCCGGGAGATGAGTGTCGGATCTGGAGGGGTTGGTGTGCTTTCGGCAACGTTTAGGTCAGATCGCACCACTCTTTCAGACCTGATTGGGTCATCTTCGGCACTGATCCACGTGCCGGATCCAAGGGGAATACATTCGGATCCTAGGGAGAGTAGCTCACCCTCGGCATTCAACGTTGTGGAGAAGGTTCTTTTGAGGGATTCGAGGTCCCAGGCTCTGGCTACCGATCCACCCGCCATTCCCTCTCAGACTGGCCTATCTTCCATCATCCAGCCACAGGGACAGCCTGCGCCTACGTCCCAGATGGTTCCCATGGAGGAACAGGTCATTGTTGGTGAGCCCTCCTCGGACAGCCCCCCTGAGGAGGTTCCTCACAAACATAAGTGCAAGAGGAGGCACTTGGACTCACCCGAGTCCCTCACAGAAGACATGGACTTGGAAGAAGGGGAAGGTTCCCCCAGGTCACCCCCTCGAAGATGTCTCCTTCGGAGACATTATGGAAATGCTTCATATTAGAGGGGGGTGGTCAGCCCAAAAGCCTTCCTTGGACGAGTCTGTCTTTCTGGAGGCATTCGACGCAGGCCCATCTACCTTTTGGGTGTCCCCTCCCGCTGATCCCCTGGTGGACCTCATAACTACCAGGGCATGGAAAGAGCCAGACACTGTGGTGCCAATACCCAAGGGACCGGACAGGATTCTCAGCCCCCCCCCCCCCACAGACAGGGCAGTTTGGAGCAAGGGTGCCCCTGTAGATTCCATGGTGGTGGCAGCTGCCACCAAGAAGGAATTAGCACAGGAAAGTTCCTCAGTGCATTCTCCAGACAAGGAGTCTTGGGCGATGGACCGCCTTGGAAAGCGGATGTTCACTTCAGCGACCTTCTCTGTAAGGTCACTGAATTATATGGCACACGTGATTCGACTGCAGTGAGATATAATCAAAGAATACGCTGGGTCACCCCCAGAGTCCATGTCGGCCGAGGATAAATGGAACTTGTCGGCACGAATGGCCACTCTTAAGTCTATTACGAATACCTCTATGCTGCTTCTTTCCCATGCCATGGAAGGAGCGGCTAGAGCCAGCGGAACAGGCATTGTCTTACGATGACAAGCCTGGCTCCGTCTCTGCGACTTTGCGGAACCCTTCAAGGCGTCCTTCACGAACACCCTCTTTGACAGTTCTATGCTTTTTGGCAAGACTGTCCGCGACAAGCTACTCCAGAGCGAGAAGGACGGGAAAACATTGTCTGCCATCGGGATCCGCTTCTCAGCTCCTCAGAGGTCCTTCTCCAGGAACCAAAGAGGACAAAAGAAGATGTGATTCTGGAAATCCCAACAATCCTGTTTCACTCTGGACCCCTCGTCCTTCAGGGGCAGAGGAGGACAGGGTGGATGCCGGCCCAGAGGCAGAGGGGGGCCGAAGAATTTTGGGTCGAGGAAACCCTTTTCCGATCAACCCGCACAGCAACCCTGAGGAGTTGCCTGACTGCTCCTCTCTGGAGGCAGTTGGGGGGCACTTCTCGGAGCATCTAGCACATTGGGAGTCCATTATGACAGATTGCTGGGTGCTCCGGATCATATCCAGAGGTTACTCAATCCCATTCATAAGTACTCCCCCTCCCGGTCGGGGCACCTCCCCGATATACCACCCAATCAGAGGGAGGTAGCAGCCCTAGAAGTAAAAGAACTTCTAGAAAAAAGAGCCATCCAGCACGTCCCCCCCAATCAATCCAGATCAGGTTTCTACTCCAGGTTCTTTTTGGTGCCAAAAAAGATGGGGGGCTTATGGCCAATTCTCAACCTGTCCACACTGAACCTGTCAGTTGTCAAAGAGAAGTTCCGGATGGTCACCATCCAATCCATTCTCCCACTGTTACAGAAGAATGACTGGATGTGCTCCATAGACCTCAAGGATGCGTACTACCATGTTCTGATGGACAGGCGATCCAGGTGGTTCCTCCGCTTTCGGCTGGGAGCCAGCCACTATCAGTTCAGGGTCCTACCCTTCGGTCTCACCACAGCCCTCAGGGTGTTCACCAAGGTCATGGCAGTTGTAGCGGCCCACCTGAGGCTTCAGGGAATTCAGGTCTTTCCTTACCTGGATAACTGGCTCCTTGCCGCCCCCATCAGGCATCTACTATGTTCAGCGAGAGACTACTTCTTACATCTCGCCCGCTATCTAGGGATCACGATCAACCACAAGAAATCCTTCCTTCAGCCTACTCAAATTTTGGATTTCATAGGGGCCAGGATAGACACAATTCAATCCAAAGTCTTTCTGACGTCGGAGAGACTATGCAATCTAAACCTACATGTTTTGGCCCTTCTTCAGTCCTCTGCCTCTCCAGCAGAGTTAGTCCTGAGGGCTCTGGGGTCCATGGCAGCGGCCATCAACTTGTCTCCTCTCGCGCATCTCAATATGAGGATTCTCCAATGGAACCTACAAGTCCAGTGGTCCATTCTACTTCATCCATTGTCTGCTTCTATTCCCCTCAGCAGAGTTTGCAGGGAATCTCTACTTTGGTGGCTCCATTCCAAACATCTCCGGGAAGGGCGCCCCTTCTCCATGTCCCCACCCTAAGTCACAGTGACCACGGACGCATCCTGCCTCCGGTGGGGGGGCATTGCATGGGCAACACTGTCCAAGGCATGTGGACTCACCCAGAGACCTTTTTGCATATCAGTGTCCTGGAGATGAGGGCGGTGCTTCTAGTGTTGCAAGCTCTCCATGCCCTTCTTCCTCTGGGGACTATTGCAATTCAAACAGACAACATGGCAGTGGTCTGGTACATCAACAAGCAAGGGGGAACCAGATCTTACCCACTTTGCCGAGAGGCCATGAGAGTGTGGGAATGGGCGATATCCACTAACCGCTTTCTCATAGCAACGCACATACCGGGTCGGTCAAACATCCTTGCGGACAAGCTGAGTCGGACTATCCTCTCGCCCTACGAGTGGTCTCTGAACCCTTTAGTAGCAAAACAGATCTTCCTCAGATGGGGTCAACCTTGCTGCGATCTGTTCGTGTCGCCTTCGAACGCAAAGTGCAGCGAGTTTTTTGCTCTAATTCCCCCACCTGGGAAAAACCCCAGAGATGCTCTAGTTCATGCTTGGCCAGCCGGTCTTCTTTATGCTTATCCTCCTTTTCCGCTGATGATAAAGTTCTTGCAGAAAGCTCATTGGTTGGGGAGCAGAGTTATCCTCATAGCTCCATTCTGGCCTCATCAAACATGGTTCCCTTGCCTACGGTCTCATCTAGTACATCCTCCCTGGATCTTACACCCCCTTCCGGATCTGATTTCTCATCCCCTGGGATTGAAGACCCCCGACCTGGACTGCCTCAAGCTCTAGGCTTGATTGATCCAGTTCCCTTGATGGCTAGGACTCCTGGTATCTCATCCTCAGTTAAAGCCATTCTGGTGGCTGCTCATAAGCCCTCTACAAGGAAAATCTACAAGAGTAAATGGAAACGTTTTTCTATCTGGGCGGAGCATAGGAATTTGGACCCCTTTATGGCTCCTATTCCAGCTGTCCTCAATTTTTTAGATCAAATTTTCCATCAGGGAGCTAGCTCCTCAACTGTTAAAGTTCAGCTGGCAGCAATTTCCCACTTTCACATTGGAAACAAATATTTTTCCCTCTGGCATCATCTAAGATCTGCAAGACCTTTCTGAAGGGTACCTTCCTTTTGAGACCCCCTGTTAAGGAAGCAGTCCCTCCATGGGATTTAACCCTAGTTTTCCAGGCTCTGACTGGTCATCCCTTTGATCCTGCAGCTTCGGTTGACTTGAAGTTTGTATCTTGGAAAACTGCCTTCCTGATTGCCATTACTTCAGCTAGAAGAATATCGGAGCTTCAGGCTCTTTGCAGTAAGCCCCCATACATCATTTTTCATAAAGGCAGAGTTTCCCTCAGGACTAACCCCTCTTTTTTACTTAAAGTGGCTTCCGAAGCCAATATCAACTAATCTATCAATCTGCCTGTATTCTTCCCTAATTATCTCAACAAAGGAGAGTATAGACTCCATTGCTTGGATGTACATAACAGCTACGATTTTACCTACACAGAACAGCTGGTTTTCGAAAATCAGAACAGCTCTTTGTTTCATTTGCTAAGTCCTGTCTGGGTAAACCAGTGACTAAGGTAACCTTAGCTAGATGGATTTCACAATGCATTCTTCTTGCATACAGAAGCTCTGGTCAACCTGAGCCCGTGCGTGTTCAAGCACACTCTACCCATTCTGTGGCTACTTCTGCGGCCTTCTGGTCGAAGGTCCCTTTGGATGACATTTGTTCAGCTGCTACTTGGGCTTCCTCTCACACTTTCATTACACATTATAAATTGGATATGATTTCCAGAGGAAGGGCGTCCTTTGGCTCTGCAGTGCTCTGAAATATCCTTCCGTAAGGGCTCCCAAGTTGTGGTAGCTGGGGACTCTGTCCCACAGGTTGCTGATCAAATGAAGTTAACTACTTCAGATAAAGAAGTTATGTACTCACCATAACATTCCATCTGAGTAGGTAACTTCATTTATCTGCAACCAACCCTCCCTCCATCCCCCGGACCTTTAGTTCATTCTTGCAGGACCATGATATGTCACTTTCCAGAAGAAATCAGGTTGGAACGTTCAGGTAGTTTTCTTGGTGTTATAGTAGTGTTCTATGATACTATGGCAAACTCGATCTGAGGGTTAGAGGGAGGTAGCAGGGCATTATGGGTAGGGGGAGGAGCTTGGAGCTCAGATCTTTGCTAGGAAAGCTGCTGGCTCTGATCCGAATCGGATCTGATACCCACAGGTTGCAGACAAATGAAATTACCTACTCAGATGGGACATTATGGTGAGTACATAACTTCTTTATTAAAAAAATGTGGCAGGTCTAGCCAGCACTGGGAATCTTGACTCTAGAGGATTGTCACTGTTGAAGTGACACCCCGACTCCATGTGTATAACTAGGAAAAAGGGTTATGGATGGATGGATGGTATTAAAAAAACATTTTATACTGATTAGATTATTAACACAATGACCAAGATCCAAATGGAAATGTAGTTCAATTATTTAAATTGCAAAGAAAAACCACGTAGTAAAACAAACACACTTTATTCTAGGGCCTTGGTGTTACCACCTTCAAGCTTGAAGGGTTGTGAGAAAGAGATGAGAGGGAAGTAGTTGAAAGCAACTTGTAACCCTAATCAGTACTATACTCCCAGTACTTTACCAGACTCCTTAAGTGATCAACTCCCTGTCTCAATACTTAGAGCACCTTCTCATACCTCAGAAATTGACCTTTATAGAGACTGACGAAACCTGTCCAGCTTTAATGCAGAAATTTTTAACTACCATCTGTCTTGTTAACTGGTGCCACCTGTTCAGCCTTCCTCTAAATGATGCAGTTATTGAGTTTAACAACACTTTCCTTAACATACTAAACTCTCTAGCACCCATGAGGAAAATTAGGATCAAATCTAATCCTGCTCCCTGGCTTTCCAAAAATACCCTTTCTGCCATGAAACTTAGAGATACTACCTGGAAGCAATGGTCAAAGTCAAAATTTCTTTCTCTTCTCCTCAAATTCAAACAACTACGAAACCTTACCAAAAAACTTATTGTCCAAGACAAGAAAAACTTCTGTCAAGATGCTCAATTTACCCACACCTCAAACCAAAAAAGATTTTGGTACACCGTGAACAATATAATCTATCCAGGGAAATCTTCTACTCCCAACCCCTTCCCCAATAAAACACTTCTTGAAACAGACACCCTACTAAACAATTACTTCATAAACTCGATCCACAAATTAACCCCTCCCAACACCAACCAATCACAACCCCCCACCACCTGCTACCACTCAACCTTCTCCCTGCAGCCTGTTTCCACTGCTTATATAAATCTTGTTCTCCCTCCTTCAACAACCTACCCCCCAATAAACCTTGTTCTCCTTCCTTCGACAACCTACCCCCAATTTCTCAAACTTGCAGCCAGTACTATAGCTTGTCCTATTTCTAACCTTATTAATTATTCTATCAAAGAAGCCTCAGTCCCAAAAATTTAGAAACCCTTTTATATAATTCCACTTCCTAAAGGAGGCAACTCCACTGACCCTTCCAATTACTGACCTATAGCCATCCTCTCCCCTATCTCAAAAATCCTAGAGAAATACGTTCACAGGCAACTTCTTCAATATCTACTCCAGGAAAATCTCCTCACCCCCCTCAACATGGATTTAGGCCTCATCATAGCACATCCACAGCCCTTCTATCCTTCACCCAGACTATAGCAGAGGGAAGAGATAACAATAAACTAGTGTCATGCATATTCTTCGACCTCTCCAAGGCATTCTACACTGTCTTCCACCCTAAGCTACTTAATAAACTAACTAAACTCAATCTCTGTGCATCCACTACTCCCTGGTTCTCTTGCTATCTTAATAACAGACAGCAATCTGTTAGATGGCAGATCTCCTGCTCACCTTTCTTACCTATCCAAACAGGAGTACCTCAAGGATCCATTCTATGCCCCCTTCTCTTTAATATTTTTACTAACAATCTACGCTGTTCCTGCTCCACCTCATCTCTGATCCAGTACACTGATGATTCTACTCTTATTACCCTCTCCAACAACCCTACCAACCTTCTGTCCCTCACTCAGACTTCTTTCAGCACCACTGAACACTGGCTAATCAATAACCAACTCATCCTTAACCCAAAGAAAACTAACCCTCTTCTTTTCCTTTCAAAATCTATGTCCAACATTAAAACTTCCTTTACTCTCTCATCTCTAGACAACTCTGTCATACATGCTGCCAAACTTCTAGAAATTGCAATTGACAATCAACTGAAATTTGGCCTTCATATCCAACAATCCATCAAAAAGACCAATCAAAAATTTGGTCTTTTGTATAAAACAAAAAATTCTTATCCACCACCTCTAAGAGATCAGTAGCTCAAGCCTACCTCCTCCCTTGTGTACTCTATGCTTCCCCTATATTTACCCACCTCCAAGCTAATCTTTTAACCAAACTTGAACAAACTTACAACCAGATAGCTAGATTTCCCTGTAACCTCCCTTACAAATCCCATCACTGCCTTGTCCTAAAACAACTTCAGTGACTTCAATTCCCTCAACTATTACAACTTTCTCAGCTAAAGCTACAGATAACTCATTCTCTGCTTTACAAACCTGCAGCCTGCCCCTCCCCGTCTACCCTCATATCCCTTTACAGACCTTCACGATCTCTCCATAGCACTGACCAACAGCTACTTGACACCTACAGATCTAACAAAACAATAGGCAGACTACTTTACTTTATAAATACTCTATATCTCAAACTTGGAATGACCTCCCTACCAATATATGTTCTGTCCAAACTTTATCCCATTTCAAAACAGAATTAAAGAGTTACCTTGCTAAATCTCCCTCCTGCACCTGTCAACTACCCTACCTAACTTTTACTTAACCAGTTGCTAGACCATATCATTTCCTCCACTCCTGACTCTATAATAACTATAATTAATTCCAGCACTGTGGTTCCCCAGCTGTACCACTGACCTGTGATCTAAATCTCATCTTTTCCGTACCATTACTACTTTACCTCACACCCTCCTTTTCACTGTTTATACTCTTGACTTTCCTAAACTTGATTTCCCACCCCTCTACCCCTACCCCTCTATGTAATACCTCCTTCTCTCTGCCAGCTTAGTTTTATTTATTTATTTACTTACATTTGTTTATCGGGAAATTCCGATTGGACACAGGTCCTTTTTCAGTGGAGGCCCGGGGAGAAAAGCGCCACAGAAAGACATGTTAGATGGAAAAACAGTAACAATAAAGGTATGTATACAGTAGAAGTGATCATGACATGGAATAATACAGGAGCAAGATCGGTACAATTGTGTAGTAAGCTCTAATTACAAACACTGAGAAATAAGAAGTAAAACACGGTGCTACAAATTTTCCAAACAGTAACTAGATAACAATAATAACAGACTAAATGATAACTAAATCCTGGAAGGATTAACAGGCAGTGAATAATCTTCAGTTCAGTTTTATAGTGATAGAGGGGATACTCTATCTAAATCTGGGGAAGGAGAGAAGGGTTTAAGGAGGGTTTAAGGGGGTTAATTAGTCGGGGTTTGGACAAGGACCAAGCCAGTGTGAAATTAAGTGAGATTAAAGTGCAGCCTTGAAAAGACTGCAGGAAGGAAGGGTAGTTATGACAATGGGAAGGTTGTTCCAGAGCTTGGATGTAACGCAGGAAAAAAGTGCTTCACCTGCTGAGTTTTTGGCTTTGGTGACGTGGAGTAGATTTTTGTTGCAGGAGTGTAGTGGTCTAGAAGAGTGGTAGGGTTTGAGAATTGTATGGAGTGATAGGATACGGAGAGGGTGGTTTACTAGTTTATGAGCAAAGGTGAGTTGAGTTTGGTGTAGGAGTTGTGGGAGCTCAAGCCAGTCAAGCTTTCTAAGGGAGATACAGTGGTGACTGTGGTAGGAGGCACCAGTGGCAAATTTAGCAATTTTATTGTAGCAGGCTTCGTGTTTGTGTAAGTCTGACTGTTGTTGGTGATTAGTAAGTATGGGTGATGCATAGAGGGTGGAGATTAGTTGGGAATTAGCAATAGAGATTCTTGCTGGTTTGGTGAGGTATTAGTGGCTTCTATATAAGGCGCCAATTGTTTTGTGAACTTTTTTTATTGTTAGTGATATGTGGGTGTCAAATTTGAGATTATTGTATATCTGTACACCTTGTAGTTTTGTATGGGCAGTTGGTGAATTGGAGGTATTATCCTTGGCTTGAATAGTGAAATGTGGGGTGTTTGGGGTAGAATTGGAGGATTGGAAGATGAGTTTGGTTTTATTGGGATTGAGGAGAAGCTGGGCATTAGATAGCCAGCTTTCAACTTTAGAGAAAGATTCTTGGGTGATCTGTTGGAGTTCTGTTAGATTTGGGGCTGAGCAGATAAGGGTAGAATAATCTGCATACTGTATGAGGGAGGCATGTTTGGTGGCAGTGTGCAGGTTGTTGGTGAAAAGGGAAAAAAGTAGGGGGCCAAGGATGGAGCCTTGGGGAACCCCGAGAGTAACAGGGAGGTGAGGGGATAGCTTGTTGCCCCAGATGACTGATTGCTGGTGGCCTTATAGATAGCTGTGGAACCAGTTTGTGGCTGGTGTGGAGAAAGAGGCCAGATAGAGCAGAGATTAGTAGATTGTGAGAAACAATGTCAAAGGCTTTAGATAGATCCAGAAATACAGCAGGGGAGAGGATGCCATTGTTTTTATGATGGAGGATAGTGTTGCTGAAGGAGAGGAGAGCAGTTGTCATGCTGTGGTGTGGTCTGAAACCATGCTGGGTACTGGAAAGGAGGTTATTGTTACGGAGGAAAGTGGAGACCTGTGATTTGATGCATTTTTCGAGTCTCTTGTAGCGGGGGGGGGGGGATGGCAGTGGGGTGGTAGTTGGAGAAATCAGATGAGGGGCCACCTTTGTGGAGGGGAATGATGTGTGATATTTTCCATAGTGTGGATACATAGAATTCAGATATGAAGCGGTTGATTAATATGGAAATAGAATAAGCTAGGGCATCAGCTGCTATCTTTAGGTATTCAGTGGGCAGGTAGTCTGCTGCTAGTTTTAGTTTTGTCAGAAGTCATTTTATGTAGGAGGTGGGTACTGTGGAGAGAAGGTAGGAAGGGGTGATTTTGGGTTGGGTGAGAGTGTAATTAGTGTAGGAAAGTGTTTTTTGTTAGGGATAGAATGGATTCTGTGAAGTGTTTATTGAAGGAATCAGCAATGCTACTGATGGAGAGAGGGGTGGTTGGTAGGGGGTGCTTACTTTTCCTGGGCAGAGTATAGAGTTAATAGTGGACCACAATTGCTTGGGGTAGTTTTGGGAGGAGTTTAGGGATGTCTGATAGAAAAGGGGTTTGTCTGCTTTTACTTGCTTTTTAACCTTGTTACGTGGTTCAAGGAAAAGTTGCCTGTTTGAGGGGGTTTTAGTTATGCTCAAGCTTTCCCATGTTTTATCCCTGTTTTTTATAAGCCCCTGGTGTTTTTTGTAGCCAGGGGGAGCTCTTAGTTCTGATTCTGGTGTTTCTCAGGGGGACATGGAAGTTAAGGATGTTGAGGAAGGTACTGTTAAAGAAATGGATTGCTTCATCTAGGTTGAGGGACTTTAGAGGTGACCAGTTTACTTTCTGGAGGGAGGAGGTGAAAGAGTTAGGGTTAAAATTAGCTTTGTTGCGACTAAATCTGTGGGTAATGGGTTTGCAGTCATTAATGTGATTTTTTAGTAGGAAGGTTGTTGAATGATCACAGAGGGAGTCAGGTAAACAGCCTGCTAGGTAGGTGTGAGGGGCTTTGTTAACTAAGACCCAGTCAAGAATGCTGTGGTTATTGGGGTTTTTATTGATCCTAGTGGGGGGTTGTATTAGCTGAGACAAACCATAGAGATTTAGGTGGAGAGCTGGGTGTTTGCTATTGCAGGATAGCCAATTGATGTTAAAGTCCCCAAGGATGATAGTTTCTTGGGGTAGGGAGAGATTGGCCCAGTCTAGTAGGTTTTCAAGGGGCGGTACATTTTGGCCTGGTGGGAAATAGCACCGTATAATGTTGATTGATTTCTTAGGGTTTAATTTGAGGGTGGTGTAAAGTATTTCTTCCTTGTCAAACTGGGGAGTTGTACTGGTGAGAATTTGGATATTGAGGTGATGTTTGTACAGCAGTGCCACACCTCCTCCTTTTCCGGATAGTCTGTCCTTTTGGAGGATGGTTGTATCCAGGAGGAAGTATTTCCTCACTTTTGATGTGAGGTTTGAGCCACAATTCGGTTAGTATAAGGATGTTAGGGGAGTAGAGGATTATGTAGGCATAGAGGTCTTGGATTTTATTACAGATGCTTCTGATGTTAAGAGACATAATGAGGAGGTCATTTGGGTTTTTGTTGCTTGTGATTTGGGTTATGGGGGAGTTAGTTGGAAGGGGGTTTGTTAAGATGTGGGGCCAGGGTTGGGGTGCACATCTCCACTGAGAGCAAGTTTAGAGAGAGTGTTCAGAATATGTTTTATATATGCAGTAAAAATTTTGTTGTATTTTATGAATATTTTGTGTTCAAATGTGGTGGGGGTTTGGTAACTGAGTAGTTGTACTGGGAGGAGGTAGTTCGTGGTTGGGGTAATGAAATGATGCAGTGGGTGTTTGAGGGGAGTTGATGAGAGAGTGCAGTGGAAATGGTTGGGAGTTATGACTGTAGCTGTTTGGTATTATGTAATATAGGCTAGAATAGTGCAAGTGAGGATTATAACAGTATTACCTAGTGGCATGGTTGCTATGGGTTAGGATGGGAGTTAAGCAAGTAGTTGGGGAGTATCAGCGGTGAGGCTTGATTGAGGAGTGGAACTCAAATTGAGTCTTAAAATAGCCCAAAATGGTTATTACAACACCAAAAATTCCAAAAACCCTAAAGCAGTTATTTATGTTTTGAAATCAAGAAAAGAAACTTTCATCATCAAATGGAAAAGTATAAAAAATAATAACAAGCAATCACATTGTATACATACAAAAAAAAAAAAACATTAACACAAAAAGCCATCTCCAGATTGTAACAATCAGTGACCAATTCAGTTATTTAGGTCCAAGATGAAGAAATTTAACCATCCATAGAGAGAAAAAAGAAAACCCTTTGTTTTATGAACCCAAAACAAAAATGGCGACTGGTTATTCCACCGATTTTGAGTCCAAGCTATGAATAGTTTACAAAAAATAGTATTGAGAACTGTGTATAGCACTACAAGATTAATATTGGCCCTGATTTATATAAAAATGTAACACACACTCATATAAACAGCCAAAAATGAAGAGCCATGAAACAATTGAGAGATGTCCATAATTATTAGGATCGTCCAAAATGTGTGAAAGAAAAAACACACATTACAATCTAGTTCCTTCTGTATAAATTTGGCATCCCCGATTGGCAACAGCGTTCACTTCTTAGCAATAAAACAAAGGATATTCCTGATGTATAAAAAAAAAAACAAAGAACAGTTAAAACAGAACACACACACTGTTCCCAGAGATGTAAAACCAAAAGTACCTTTGAAAGAAGAACACTTTTTAATTAGCTGATAACATCCCCAATTTTCAAAACAGCCTTCGCTTCTTCGCGGCCAGCAAAGACGTCTCCCATTGTTATCAAAGAACAAATGCCCTTCTAATAGGCCAAAAAAAAAACCACAGTTCAAAGATAAAAATTGAGCCCCAAATACGCCAGCATTCCCTTCTGCACAACAAAGAGGGAACTCTGCCGATATTAAAAATACACAAAGTCCCTTACTGATAAATCCAAAACTGATTTGCAGCTTTTACAGTTTCCTTGTTCTTGCCTCCCCTCTCTATCTGGTGTTGGGAACAATTATAGCTGAAGAGGACATGTAGCCAAGAAACTTCAACAAATTAAGAAAATACCCCTGCAGTCCCGCTAATGGAATCACTTGCTTTCTCCATTTAGCACTTCAGTCTTTTAATTCCATCTTTCTTCCAGAGCGTCTCAGAATCGAATTTAAGAAAACTAAATCAAAGGTACTTGGTTCCCCCATAGTCAGTACACACTGCATATCATTTATGTTATTTTACAGGTGTTTCTTTCTGATAACCTATTGTATACCCTCATTTCGTATATAGCATGAATGTATAAAATTATGTATCCAAATTCATATTATTGCAATGTTAACTTTATCATTTTTCTTTGTGTGGAGCTTTTCTCCTTGGGTCTCCACTGAAAATGGGTTACCTGCCCAGTGGACTAACCCGGTTAATGAAAGACAAATAAAAACAATAAATAAAATAAATAAATAATAAATGAGTCGGACGAAGTGTGGAATTATGGTTTAGTCTAGGGTTACTTATCAAGGGTTAATCCAGGGTGATAACCAGTGATTTTGCAGGTGTGACTTTAGCTTCTGTTTAAACTCTTTGAGATGTTCTTCTTCTTTTAGAGAGAGACGTATGGTGTTCCTTGCTTTGGTGACATAGTTTGAGAGCAGACTGTCCCCAGCTGTATTGCTGAATTTAGTGACATGGAAGAGAAACATTTGGGTTGAGCGAAGGGGTCTATTTGGTTTGTATGGGTGGATTAGAGTTGACTGAGATTGGCACTTTGTAGATTTATAGATGAGATTATAAGCAGTCACAATTTAGGAGTAAATAGCGTGTGGAGTAATTCAAGCCAGTTTAGTTCTTAGAGCGTTAAGCATGATGGGATTTTTGTGGGTAATTTACTGCAAAGTTTGCTACTTTCTGATAGCACTGTTCGCATTTCAGAAATATTGCACAACCATATGAAAAATGAAGAGGAGAAACAACAACAAATTAACAAAAAAATAATGAATAGTGATAATAAAGCAAGTAAAGAAATGAAATGACAAACTGTGCAAAATGGGCATTTCAGAAGTTTCCTACTCATTACAGCATTATACATTTTGTGGGTTCCTATTAAAAGACAGAAGACACATTCTTTCAAATGCGTCTTGGTTGAACTGAAAAGACTGAAAAGGCAGAATAGCGAAGCGGCTTTTAAGCGAATTCTTTCCCTGATTAAGAATTTGCTTAGTCGCTTCGTTACTTTGCCATTTTCGGCACTGTAGTGCAATCTCGGAGTTGGTATATTTACGTAGGGGGTGTGTGGGGCACAGCCCTCCACATTGGGTGGTGTGGGGTGGGTGAAGCCCCCCACTTAATGTAATGTTTAAAGGATTTTTTATTTATTTATTTTTCTGGAACAGCGATTTTTTCCCCTTGGAAAAAAAATCACTGTTCTGACAGTTCGACATTGTAAGCTTTCACTTACTTAGGGTCGATTAATCACTGTTGGTTCTTTTAAGAGTTCGGTGATGTAATATAGACCCCATTTTGCAACAGTGATGAAGATAAAACGTTCGTGCAAGCAATGATGAAAGCAACATTACTATATGTTAAAACAGTGGAATGTTCATCATGCCAGATATTTCACAATTTAACCCACCAACATCTATGTATTTCACCAGGATAAACTGTCACAAAACTGGACAAAATGCTGCTAATGTGTGGGTATTTTTTGTGTGTTTCATCTGAGATCCACAAATAGTTGTAAGGGGCTTAATTTCTTCACATAGCTGGAAACAATGCAGTAAAGTTTCTTAATATAATTGATCTTATTATGAAGAAAGGATCAAACAGTGTTGTGACCCAAAGAAACACATTCTGTATATTTATCATTTATTTTTTTATCAAAAGGCAGGGATCGCAAGAAACCACAGAATTATATATAACTGAGTTAAAACCTCTAACTAAATAATGTACATTTTGGGAACAGCATGGTTAATTAATCTGAGGTAAAATTGCCTGTGGAATACAAAAAATATAGAACAAGAAGAAAATTATTGAGTGAAACAAATTTAACATTGATAAATCTGTGAATGATTGTAGAACTGATGACATAAGAAGTATTCGTATGAGAAAGCTTGCAGTGGAAAATGATGTTTGCAAAACTACAGCAGAATAGTAAGTTAAACTGAAAGTAAAAGAAATTGTTGTCACTTTATTAATATAATACATTGCAGAAGCTAATTGCAGTGGAGGATGGGGGTAACAGGAGATAGTGATTACAGTGATGAAAACAATAGCGAAACAGTTGAATTGAAGCCATGTTGCTCAACAGGCAAAGCTTGTCCAGTGATGAATAAAGCATGCAGGCTATTTGATTTATTGAGTCACTACTCAAGACATGTAAAACATAAAGAAAGTGAGAGACTGATGGTTACTGACATTAGTTTCTGTATCTGATGGAGAGGTATTTATGAATGCCACACATGTGCACAATAAATACTGTAGCTATAAAAAAACAGGCAGAAGTACACAAGTGTTAAATGAGTCATTGTACTAAGAAACTGTGCTTCAATGGCAATGATATCTTTGATACTGATATGAAATGTAATATCTTGACAGAAACTGCACTGCAAGCACTGGGTTTTCAAGGTACAGAAAAGGGCTGAGCAGCTGCATTAATGACTTATTCAGGTTCATAGGTGTGTACTAGGCTAATGGCCCTGGAGCCTTTACAAGCCTAGCCCATAGAAGTGCCCTGGCATCATGCCACCCAGCGTTTGTTCCCAGTGCCTCTGTCAAGTGGAGCCACTGCAGTGATCCCCGGGGTGAACTTTCTATTTCCCATCCATTCATCAAGATTTCTCTTGAAGACGGCCAGTGAGGTGCTCTGCTTGACATGTATGGGAAGTCTGTTCCAGAGCATGGGCAGTCTCTGGGTTATGACCCTGTCCCTCCAGCATGTTCTGTTGATTGTGGTAATGAGGTTGAGGTCTCTGGAGCACGTGGTGCAAAGGGATTTGGATTTCTTTCTTTATATGTAGCATTTCTAACAGAGCTGGGTCAGTCATGCCTTTGTAAGTCAAGAAGAGATTGTCTCTTAGTAGACGGTATGAGACAGAGAATAGCTGGAGTTTTTTGTGTTTATCCATGTAGGACATGTGTTTAAGGCCTAGGATCCTCTTCATGAGGTACTTTTGTGGCCTTTCCAGCTGTTCCATGTGCCTAGTGAGATGCATGCAAAATGGGGCATTATACTCTATGAATGGCCTAATAAGGGAAGAGTAGAGAGAGATGATGACCTCTTTCTTCCTGGATGCAAAACCTTCAGTAATGAATTGTGCCACATAGAAGGACTTTCTGACCACACTGGCAATGTGGTGGTTGAAGGAGAGGTTGCTGTCAACTTGTGTCCCCAGATCTCTTATAATGCCTTCAGTGTTCAGTGGGCTCCCATCAATGTGGTAATTAGTGGGAGCTGAGTTTTTCCCAAAGGTGATGACGACGCATTTTTTGGCATTAAGCTTAAGGCCATGGTTTCGACACCGGTCATTGGTCTCAGTGAGGCCTTTCTGTAGGATGTCTACATCACTTGGGGAGTTAATAATGGCTCCCAGCTTACAGTCATCTGTGAACTTGGTCAGCCAGAGTTCCTCCGTGTTGGATGGACTTCTGAGAAGTAGATGCCAAACAGGGGAGAACCCAGGACTGATCCCTGTGGGACTCCACTCGTGACTGGTCAGCAGTCTGACTTGGAGTCCACTACTTTCACACCACGGGTTCTATCTGTGAGCCAGTTTGCAACCATCCTAGTGATATAGGGGTCAATGCCTAGTTTGGTGAGTGTATCAATAATTCCTGAGTGGGGAATGGTATCAAAGGCCTTGGCCAGATCAAGGTAGGCTGTATGAACTGCCTTGCCTTCATCCATAGCTCTGGTGACTGATTCAAAGAAGTCAACCAGGTTGAGCAGGCATGATCTACCTTTCACAAAACCAAATTGTGTGGGATCTAGAGTTTGGAGATTCCCTATATTCTTGTTAATTATGTCCATGATGATGCACTCCATAGCCTTACATATCAGACTCATCAGGCTAATGGGGTGATAATTCCCAGGGTCTATAGTTGCTCCCCCTTTATGGAGAAGGATGACTGTAGCAGTATGCCATTCAGTAGGGACAAAGCCTGAAGAGGGGCTGTGATTGAACAGGGCACACAGATGTGGTGCCAGTTCACTTTGTAGTTCATGTAGAACACAGCCAGGGAATATTATCTGGTCCCATGGAAGCTGTATTCTTGGCCTTGGACAATGCAGCTTTAACCTGGGCTACAGTAATGCTGGGTGCCTAGAATTCCTCTGGTATTGTGATTCGTCCTTTGGGGTGGAAGGGTAAAGTTGGCACTGAATCTGTCAGCCAGTATGTTGGCAATATCTGTTGGTTCAGTATAGGTGTGCAGTAACTCAGAGCAAACCTGGGTATTGCCGTGGAGATTCTTGATATAACAATAGAAGGCTTTGTGGTTCTTTTTAGTGTCTGCCACAATTCTGCCTTCACAGCTGGTTTTAGAGGTTTTTATGAGGGATCTCAACTTTTTGTTGAGGCTAATAATGGAGTTTTTCCAGTCTTGGGACTTCACCTTTTTCTGCAACAGTTTCTTCCTTCTGTTATAGAGTTTATTAATGGCAGGGGACCACCAGATTAGCTTCCTTTTTTTGGAGGAGAGCGTCTTGGTTCTTTTGGGTATGGCTAGTTCCATGCATTTATGTACATGTTCATACAGTTCATTGATGTATGATTTGGCAGTCATGCATCTATTTTTCATTGGTATGGGTGCCGTGAAGTTAGCCACCTCTGTTTTGAGGACCCCAAAGTCAGATTTGGAGAAGTTTTTCATGGTGGTTACCTTTGTAAAAATAAAGCACACACTTTTTTATTTCAAATTCTGCTGCAGCATAGCATTCTGGGAAAAGCTGCCTGTAAACAAGTAGCATGACTAACCATATATGTAGTGTACAAATGCAGTGGCATTGAGTCTCTTTGGACAGTATACACAGTATTGACAATTCATTTGTAACATATAAACAACTATTTGTAAATCTGAAAGCAAATATTCACACAGTCATGTTGTTGTTGTGTCTTTCGGCTTTTTCCTGTTAGGGGTCGCCACAGTCGAAGTCCTGTCTGCTAATGATTGGCAGTAGATTTTACATACCAAGTTGCCAACCCTGACGCACAACCTTCAACTAAGGTACGCCCATTCACGCATGTCTCCACACCGAAGACGCTTTAGCTGAGAATCGAACAGGACAACGTCTTACTGTGAGGCGACAATGCTACCGCAGCACCACCACCACCGCTAGTCATGAAGGACATAATTCATGCATTTACAGAGTAAGTAAGTCACACATTCCTGAAGGGATCAGCTTCCATGGTTGATTATTGCTGTTAATAAGTAAGCCAGTGAGAAATAGCAGTGATCTGTTAAGACATACAGTTCATGCAGCTATATTAAAGATTGGCAAAGCCAAAACAATTCCCAGAAGACAAAAATACTATTTTTAAAACCTATTTTCTTGTGTTCAGTGGATCTGGTTGCATTCTGAATTAAAATAGCATTACTATAAATTCAGGATTTAATCAATTATCTATAAACTGAGGAGATCTTCATTTGCAATGAGTCAATGAGTCAGATAGCTGAAAAGCTGATATTGGGTATGATTTTATTTATACACTTATTACAATATATATATATTTATAGAAATATATTTTAGATATGCAGTGAATGTTTTGTTGTGACTTGTCATTTTGGTCGAAGACCACTAGAGGGGAGTGTTATTACAGATATGGAAGTATTCCTATACATATACATTTGAGTTATGGATGTAATAAATTTGATACGAAGTTATAATCATTCATTTCATGACTTTCGATATGTAATAATTTTTGTTCATCATCCACCATATGATACCAAATAAGTTAGATGTTTCATTTAATACGAAGTGTTCCTTTTTAGAGTCCATGGTTAATTATTCATGATTTTGGTTCCTGATTGGACCATTTGAAATAGCGTGTATCTATAAATATTGATGATTAATTAATTAACAGATTGTTTTATTGATGTCTGATGAAGTCTGAGTTTTAGACGAAAAACGCGTTGTTTCAATAAGCGTTTAACGTTACATGTATTTTGGATGGTTATCGCATTTAATAAACTTTGGATTTATTCTGTGGCTATTCTGGGCATCACCTTTCAACAGTGCTTTAAGTGTTTCATAGCTGAAAAGGAACTAAAATTATTTGAGCAAACTGGTGTAATAAACAAATATTGCCTTTTACATGGGTCAACAGTGTGATTACTGTAGTTAAACCAGAGAAGATTAAAATTAATATAGATCTACAAGAATTAACAAATTCATTGTATGGGAGCATTATCTACTCAAGGCGTTTTAAGAAACTGTGCTAATGATGCCAAAAGTCTCAGTGTTTGACACTAAACAGGGCTTCTGGTAAATCAAGGATGAGGCAGACAGTTCAAAGCTGTGTACATTCGGTTTTCTATTAGGAAGATACAAATTTCTGAGAATCTCATTTGGTATTTCATCAGCACCTGAGGTATTCCAGAGACCAATATCTCAGACTACAGAACGTGCAGAAGGTATCTTGAACAGTTTTGATAATGCATTCATTTAGGACAAGATAAAACTGAAATACATTAATAAGTTAAAAAAGTTAGTAAAAAGGCTAAGACAAAAAGTGTCAATTAGGATTAAGAAAAGAACATAGATGTGTAAGGAATATCAAATGCATAAGACATGTCTTGACTCAAAAAAAATTGCAACCAGAAATGATAAACTAAAAGCAGTAGTCCAAACTGGAAACACCACCAGACAAATAAACATTGTTAATCTTTCTTAAGAGGTAAATACTTATCATGGTTGATTCTAAACATATGAGAAGTGTTTCTGCCTTTGAGAAAATAATAGAGTTGCACTGGAAGCAAGAGCAAGAAAATGTTTCACAATGCTAAAGAAATTTGTTACAGGCATCTCAACTCATGGATGTTATATGGCAAACCAGTACTGTTACAAATGGATGCCAGTCAGTATAGTACAGCAGCAGTAGTGGTACATGAGGGGCAACTAGTTGCCTATATTTTCAGAGCACTGATAGATGAACCAACAACATATCCTCAGGTTAAAGAAGAACTTATAGGTATAAAATATGGCTTTGAAAAAAATTGAGTACATGTATGAATAATAAACCTGTGTAGAATCAGATAATGAGCCAATGGGATCACTGGATCATAGGATTATAGGAGATTACTAGGCTAATGGCCCTAGGGTCTTTGCAAGCCTAGCCAAGAGTTTATCTCCTAAAAAGACACCTCAGTCAGCACCTGTAGCCCCTGTCAATGAGGGACAAAGGTGGAACCCCTGGGACAAATTTGTGGTTTCCATCCACTCATGAAGGTTGTGCTTGAAGGGGGTCAGCAATGTACTCAGTTTAACATGTATGGTAAGTCTGTTCCAGAGACAGAGCAGCCTCTGGGAGAAAAACCTGTCCCTCCAGCAGGTTTTGTTGATGTCACATATTAAATTTAGGACTTTCGAGTGGGTAATGCACGAAGAGTTAGACTTACGGATATGGAGCATCTCTAGTAGGGCAGAATGATTTGAGCCTGTCCACATAGGATAGGTGTTTAAGGCCATGGATTCTCTTTGTGAGGCATTTCTGTGGCCTTTCCAGTTGGTGCAGGTATTTGGAGAGGTACATACCAAATGGGGATTATACTCAACTATAGGCTTAATGAGGGAGGAGTATAGAGAGGTAATAACCTCCTTTTTTCTGGATGCAGTCCCTTTACTTATGAGATGAACCAAGTAAAAGACTTTTTTGACCACTGCCGCTACATGATGGTCAAATGTGAGATTGTTGTCAACCTGAATACCCAGGTCTCTCACCACAGGTTGTGTGCTAAGGGGGGGGGGGTTGTCGTAGATGTGGTAATCAGAAGAGGCCATGTTTTTGCCGAATGGTATGTTTATATTTATTTGCATTTAACTTAAGGCCATGACTTTGGCACCATTCATTTGTTGCTGTGAGACCCTCTTGCAGTATGTTAACATAATTTGGGGAGTGAATGACAGCACCAAACTTACATTCATCTGCAAACTTGGTCAGCTACAGGCCCTTTACCTTTGCCTGGACCTCTGAGAAGTAGATGCCAAACAATAGGGATCCCAGGACAGATCCCTGGAGAACACCACTGCTGTCGGGGGTGGTGGCATCTATTTTGACCTTGTGGGTCCTATCGATGAGCCAGTTAGCCATCCACCTGATGAGATAGGGATTTATACCAAGTTGAGTTAGCTTTTCAATGATGCCCAAGTGAGGGAATGTGTCAAAGGCCTTGGCCAAGTCAAGGTAAGTTGTATGTACTGACCTTCCCTCATCCAGGGTCTTGGTGACAGTCTCAATGAAGTCAACCAGGTTCAACAGGCAAGATCTGCCCCTGATGAATCTGAATTGGGTGGGGTCAAGTGCTTGGAGATTGCCTATATCCTTGTTTATGGGATCCATAATATGCTGTATGGCTTTACAGGTCAGACTTGTCAAGCTAATGGGGTGATTGTTTCCGGTGTCAGTAGTGGCACCACCTTTGTGCAAGGGGATGACAATGGCAGATCTGAAGTAGGAACTTCATTTGTCTGCAACCTTTGGGATACGGATCCGATCTCGGATCCAAGCCGGCAACTTTTACCACAGCATAGATCTGAGCTCCTAGCTCCTCCCTTTACCCAAAATCCCCTGCCAACCCTAACTGACCTCAGATCTAGTTTGACGCGCTTCAAGCCTACAAGCTGGATTTCGAGCTCCTGGCAATTCAGAGTATTTGTGAGAAAAAAACTTAAAATGTTTTGTACTTTTTCTTGTGTGATTGTGTAAGTTTGTTTAGGTTCCCTCTTAGATATCCTTTTTTGTAAATTTTTCCTCCCTACCCTCGCTGGTTCGTAGTGTGTGTTTGTGGTGTGTGTAGGGGCCTAGTGAGTGTGTTTTTCCATTCAACATGTCGGAGACCCCTAAAGCCATCTTTTCAAAATGCACCGAGTGTGGCCATAAGCTTTCACCGGCGGATGGCCACACCTGGTGCGTTAGGTGCCTTGGGGTTGAACACCTCTCTTCGGGATGCACGATTTGTGCAGAGTTCAACCCCAGGGCACTTAAGGACCGGAGGTCGAAGCTGATTCTGGCGGGCCTTTTGCCCCCGGACTCTGCTCCGGCATCCGGTTCTTCGGTGGCCGCTGCCCAGCCCTTGGTGGTAGCCACCCCTGCCTCCCTTCCTCCGATCGGGACTCAACCTCCCGTTTTGGCTCCAGAGGAGAGGGAGGCTGGAAAAACCAAAAGGAAGAAGAAGCACCATAAGCGGCGGACCTCCCGTTTTGGCTCCAGAGGAGAGGGAGGCCGGAAAAAACAAAAGGAAGAAGAAGCACCATAAGCGGCGGGCCGAGGACTCGTCCTCGGCCCCGCCCACCAAGCGGGCTTCTCCATCCAGGGTTTCTGGATCGCCTCCTCCTTGGCTCTGGTCCCCTTGTTTTTCAGCAGGACCTGGGGAGGAGGCGAACCGGTCCCCGTTGAGGTCATCGAGGCATCACTCTAGGTCTGCCTCGGTGGCCTCGTCGAGGTCCACATTTAGTATGTCAAGGTTCATCCAGGCCCAGCTGCAGATGGGAGTGCTCTTGCCTCCCCCATGTCCGGGGGGGAGCTCGACCCCATTTTTTGCCCCAATTACTCCTTCTCTGTCCCGCTTCCCAGGTTCAGAGCATTCGGAGCCGAGCCGCGTCGGATCCGGGGCTGTGTCAGAGCCGACAGTACTAGTTACTTCGGCTCTGACTGGTACCTCGAGTTTGTCGGATCCGACCTCTCGGAGCCATGGGCGGAGCTTTGGATCTGAGGGACTTTGTGTGACTTCGGCTCCGTCCCGGTCGGAGCACACAGGTCCTTCGGATCCGAGGGTCTCAGCCCTGGACCCGGTCCCCGCTTCGGATCCGAGTGGGAGCTTTCCCGGTGGTGGAGAGGGCACTGTTGAGTGCATCCAGACCCCGGTCCTGGCTTCGGCTCCTCCCTGCACTCCCTCTCAGCTGGTCTGGGCTGCCATCACCCGGCCTTCGGGACAGCCTGCTTCAGCGTCTCTGGGTGTTCCTGCGGAACGTGATATTGCTGGTGAGTCTTCCTCGGACAGCCCCCCCCGAAGAGGTCCCTCACAAAGCCAAGTGTAAGAGGAGGCACATGGACTCCCCTGAGTCCCTTACCGAAGATACGGACTTAGATGAAGGGGAAGGCTCCCCAAGGTCACCCCCTGAGGATGTCTCCTTTGGAGACATCATGGAGATGCTAAGGATTAGGGGGGGTGGTCTGCCCCCAAGGCTTCCTCCAATGAGTCCGTATTCCTAGAGGCATTCGAAGCAGGGCCATCTACTTCTTGGGTGTCCCCTCCCCCGACCCCCTGGTGGACCTTATTTCCACCAGGGCTTGGAAGGAGCCGGACACTGTAGAGCCAGTCCCCAAGCGCCCGGATAGGATCCTGAGTCCCCCTGCTGAAAGAACCCACTGGAGCAGAGGTCCCCCCGTGGATGCCATGTTGGTGGCGGCGGCCACCAAGAGAGAGCTGGCTCAGGAGAGCTCTGCAGTCCACCCGCCAAGTAAGGACTCTCGAGCGATAGACCGCCTGGGGAAGCGGGTCTTTAGTTCAGCAACCTTCTCCATGAGAGCGCTGAACTATATGGCACACGTCATCCGGATATAGCGGGATCTAATAAAAGAATACGCTGCATCCCCCCCCAGAGTCCATGTCAGAAGGAGACAAGCATCTGTACTCCTCCCGAATGTCTACTCTATGTTCAGTTTCTAACACCTCTACGCAGCTCTTGTCGCACGCCACTGAAGGAGCCACTAGAGCCGGCGGAGCCGGCCTGGTAATCAGGCGTCAGGCCTGGCTCCGACACTGTGACTTCTCGGAACCCTTTAAAGCGTCATTCGCGAATGCCCCCTTTGATGGTTCTGCACTTTTTGGCAAAACCATTTGCGACACTTTAGTCCAGAGCGAGAAAGACGGGAAGACGTTGTCTGCCATCGGAGTCCGCTTCTCTGCTCCCCAGAGGTCCTTTACTAAGAACGAAAAGGGTCAGAAGAAGATATGGTTCCGAAAATCGCATCAGTCCCAGTCTGCTCCGGACAACCAGTCCTCTCGTGGCAGAGGAGGACAGGGAGGATGCCGCCCAAGAGCCAGAGGGGGTCCCAGAAACTTTGGGTCCAGGGAACCATTCTCTGAGAGGCCCACGCAGAATCCCTGAGGAGTTGCCTGGCTGTTCCACTCTGGAGGCAGTTGGGGGGCATCTTTCAAAGCACCTAGCAATGTGGGAGTCCATAACAACAGATCACTGGGTGCTTCGCATCATATCCAGAGGTTACCAAATTCCCTTTATTGTAACCCCCAAAATCAAAAGCCTCCCCGACGTACCACCCAATCAGAGGGAGGCAGCTGCTACAGAAATTCAGCAGCTTTTGCAAAAAAGAGCCATCCAACCCATCCCCCCAGATCAGTTTGGATCGGAGTTTTACTCCAGGTTCTTTCTGGTGCCAAAAAAGACGGGGGACTTGAGACCCATTCTCGATCTCTCTCTCCTGAACTTGGCAGTACCCAAAGAAAAGTTCCAAATGGTCACCTTGCAATCTATTCTCCCCCTATTACGGGAGAACGATTGGATGTGCTCGATAGACCTCAAGGATGCGTACTACCACATCCTAGTGGACAGACACTCCAGGAGGTTCCTCCGCTTCCGGCTGGGAGCCAGTCACTTTCAGTTCAGGGCCCTTCCCTTCTGTCTCACCTCAGCCCCCAGGGTGTTCACCAAAGTCTTGGCGGTCATAGCGGCCCACCTGAGGCTTCAGGGAATTCAGGTCTTTCCGTACCTGGACGACTGGCCTCATCGCCCCAACAAGGCATCTGCTCTGTTCAGGCAGGGATTACTTCCTCGACCTTGCTCCACATCTAGGGTTAACTATCATCATGACCAAATCCTCTCTAGTCCCCTCACAAGTAATAGATTTTATAGGGGCGAGATTGGATTCCAGGATAATGCTTGCCTTCTTAACTCCCGATCGGCTTCAGAACCTGAGGTTGCATGTCAAGGCCATTCTCATTCTTCCTGCTCCACCTGCGGAATTGATCCTGCGGGCTCTAGGGTCCATGGCGGCAGCTATTCCTCTACTACCCCTAGCCTGCCTAAATATGAGGGTCCTGCAGTGGACCCTCCAAGTACAATGGTCCCTGTCTCACAACCCCCTGTCCCATCCTATTCCCCTAAGCAGGGCTTGCAGAGGGTCGCTCATGTGCTGGCTCCGGTCCCCGAGTCACCACACGGGACGACCATTTTCGATGCCTTCCCACATCGCCACAGTGACCACGGACGCCTCTCGCCTGGGGTGGGGTGGGGCACTATTCAGGCAGAACGGTCCAAGGCATGTGGAACGACACAGAGACCTCTTTTCATATCAATGTCCTAGAGATGAGGGCGGTGCTGTTGACGTTGCAGGCACTTCACAGCCTTCTACCAATTGGGACAATTGCAGTACAAATGGACAACATGTCAGTTGTCTGGTACATCAACAAGCAGGGGGGAACCAGGTCTTATCCCCTTTGTCGCAAGGCCATGAGAGTGTGGGAATGGGCGATTTCCACCAACCGCTTTCTTATTGCTATGCACATTCTGGGACGGTCCAACATCCTAGCAGACAGGCTCAGTCATTCGATTCTGACTCCGTATTAATCGTCTCTCAATCCTCTAGTAGCGAAACAAATATTTGCCCTATGGGGGCAACCCTGTTGCGATCTTTTTGCCTCTCCTTCAAATACCAAATGCAACAGTTACTTCGCTCTAATCCCCCCTCAGGGGGAGTCCCCGAGAGACTCTCTAGTACATGCTTGGCCTCCCGGTCTCCTTTACGCTTATCCTCCTTTGCCCATGATGCTGAAACTCCTACAGAAAGCCAGTCGGATGGGGAGCAAAATGATCCTCATTGCCCCATTCTGGCCTCGTCAAACATGGTTCCCGTACCTGTGGTCTCACCTAATTCATCCACCATGGATTCTGGATCCACTCCCGGATATCATTACCCACCCTCTGGGTCTCCCGGCCCCCAACCTGGTCAACCTCAAGCTGACGGCTTGGTTGCTCCAGTTCCACTCCTGATTAGGACTCCCGGAATCTCCTCACCAGTCAAAGCCATCCTAGTAGCAGCACATAAACCTTCCACCAGAAGAGTCTACCGAAGCAAGTGGAAACGTTTCTCCATCTGGCGGAGCACAATCACTTGGATCCTTTCACGGCGCCTCTCACGTCGGTTTGGAGTTCTTAACTACCCTTTTTCATCAAGGGGCTAGCTGCTCTACAGTCAAGGTACAACTGGCAGCGATTTTGCATTATCATGTAGGGCATGAATCAGGCCCTCTGATGACTTCCAAGCTTTGTAAAGCTTTCCTCAAGGGTACCTTCCTTCTCAGACCTCCAGTCAGGGAGGTAGTACCCCCATGGGATTTGTCTTTGGTTCTCCAAGCCTTGACTAGCCCCCATTTCGAGCCGGCGGCCACGGTTGATCTTAAATATCTCTCTTGGAAAATGGCCTTCTTAGTGGCCATTACTTCAGCTAAAAGGGTCTCTGAACTTCAGGCTCTATGTGTTAAGCCGCCGTATTTATCCTTTCATCCAGATAGAGTTTACCTCAGGATCAATCCGTCCTTTCTGCCTAAGGTGTCTTCGGAAGCTAATATTAATCAATCTATTAATCTTCCTGTGTTCTTTCCCCATTACCAGAACAAAGGAGAATATAAACTGCATTCATTGGATGTGCACAGACAATTACGTTTTTATACTCATCGAACTGCTGGTCATAGGCAATCTGACCAGTTGTTTGTCTCCTTTGCCAAAACAAGTTTAGGCAAGTCAATTTCTAAAGTTACACTATCATGGTGGATAGCTAATTGTATCCTCTTAGCGTATCAGAGTTTGGGAAGGCTTGCACCTCAGGGAGTCCGAGCTCATTCTACCAGGGCCGTCGCGGCTTCGACGGCCTTTAAATCTAGGGTCCCCTTAGATGATATTTGTTCCGCAGCCACTTGGGCTTCATCTCATACCTTTATCAGCCATTACAAACTGGATGTTTTCTCCAGAGGTAGGGCGTCCTTTGGCTCTGCAGTGCTCCGGAATGTTCTTCCATAAAGGCCACCCAGGATTCAGGTAGCTGGGGACTCTGTCCCAAAGGTTGCTGACAAATGAAGTTCCTGCTTCAGATTTAGAAGTTATGTACTCACCATAACGTTCCATCTGAGTAGGTATCTTCATTTGTCTGCAACCATCCCCCCCTCCTTCCCCCTGACCTATAGGATCTGTCTTGGATAAGCCCATTCCGGGGCACAATAACATTGCTTATATCGGGCAAACTTGATCTGAGGTCAGTTAGGGTTGGCAGGGGATTATGGGTAAAGGGAGGAGCTAGGAGCTTGGATCTATGCTGTGGTAAAAGTTGCCGGCTCGGATCCGAGATCGGATCCGTATCCCAAAGGTTGCAGACAAATGAAGATACCTACTCAGATGGAACGTTATGGTGAGTACATAACTTCTAATTCTCCACTCTGGTGGACTTAAGCCTGTAATTAGGCTGTGGTTGAATAGGGTGCTCAATGGCAAAGCTAGTTCTTGCTGGAGATGGTGCAGAATATAACCTGGGATACTATCGGGTCCCATGAAAGCTGTGTTTTTTGCCTTGGATAGGGTCTTTAACACTCAATGGAGATGTGAGGTGCAGGACAAGTATTGGGATGTCAAGTGGGCCTTTGGGGGGATAAGGGGTGAAGTTTGCACTGAACCTGTCAGCTTGCAGGTTGGCTAAGTCAGCAGGAACAGTGCAAGTGGTACCATTAAGCACTAATTCAGAACAAACCTGTGTTTTGCCATGGAGGTTCCTGACAAAGCTGAAAAAGGCTTTGTGGTTTCTCTTTGTTTCAGAAGCTGGTTTCAATTCATGTTTGGCTTTGGAGGTTTTCACTAGTGATCTAATTTGCTTGTTGAGGCTGAGGAGAGAGTTCTTCTGATTTGGAATTTGTTCCTTTTCACCCTTGGACAACAGTTTCTTCATTTTGTTGTAAAACCTGTTGATAGAGGGTGTCCACCAGACAGGTTTTTGTTTTCTTGAGGAGCAGGTTTTAGTTCTGTTTGGTATGGCCGACTCCACATAGTTGTACAGGTGCTTGGATACTGCAGTGGTGCACTGTTCAGCATAGTTGTCTGCATCCTCTGAGGGAGGCGGTGGTGTGAAACTACTTATAAGCTCCCTTAGGAAGTTGTAGTCAGCTTCTGTGAAGTTTCTTAGCCTGGTTATGGCTGGAGGGGGGGATAAAAACTTTGAATGAGACAGACCGATCATCTGATCTTACCAGGGAAGAACATACTATGGGAGTGGTGAAGCGGTGACCCATGTTGGTGAAAACCAAGTCCAGAATGTTATCTCCCTTTGTGGGGTATGAGACAAGCTGGTCTAGTGCATTAGAACTGATGAAGTCAAGGAATCATTGGATGAGTACATTAGGGCAGGAATAGTTCACCCAGTCTATGGTGGGGTAGTTGAAGTCGCCAAGGATCAGGGTGTTAAGGGGTACCTTGATGGAGTCAAGTAGTTCCAGGTAGGAAGAGTGGGTGTCCTGAGTCATGGGGTCTATAGCTAGCTATAACGTGAATGGGTATCTTGCCAACTGTCAGTTGCACCTGAAGTAATTCCAGTACTTCATGCTGGCAAACCAGTCTGGAGGTGTGCCCATCCTTAATGAAGATAGAGACTCCACCACCCTTAGTCTTTTTAACCTTGTTTTGGGGGTCAGAAAGTGTGGAATGAGGTATAGCCTTTAAGGCAGGAGTGCTGTCTGCAGCCCTGAACCAAATTTCCATGACAGCACAGTTATCTGCATCTTCCAGTGCAAGGAGAGCCTCTAGTGAATGCATTTTCAGGTTAAAGCTCGTAGCATTAAACAGTATGACCTTCAGTTTGCTTTTTGACAGATCTTTTATGTTGAAAGATTTGTCTTTGGGACATAGCCTAAACAGGCACAATGGGAGAGGCAAGAGCCTTGGCCAGGATCTGGAACCCCCAGAGGTGACAGGTGGAGGCTATCTCTGGAAAAGCATTGAGGCCTGTCAACCATGTCATCCCAGGCAAACAGATACTAGATGCCATTGGAAAGACACCAGAAACTAAGCCAATTGTTTAAGTCAATACATTTTTGTTGGTATTGTGGTATCATTCTTAGTGAATGTAGGATGCTGCTTAGGGCTAGGGTCATACCAGCCTGGGACACATACTCTGGGAGCTCAGTCATGTCTCTCTTCATATAGTCCAGGGAGGTACGTCTCAAGTTATTCACACCAACATGGACAATGATAGAGCCATACTTGTACTTGTTGTGCAGAGACTTAAGTCCATGCGTGATGTGACAAATTCTGGCACCAGACAACTGACCATGACCTTCTCCTTGTTGAGCATGGTGAGGGGGACATCGATGTGTCTCACTATTGAGTCACCAATGGGCTGTGTTTGTGAGACACTGGTGTGTTGTCTACTGTGTGTGATGTGTTTGATGTTGTGTGTGGAATGTTTGTGAATGTGTTTTGGGGGTCTCTGTTGTTTAGGCAAGTTTTCATTGAGGACCCCTGCATAGGTGGCTGTGTGTTGTTCTTGGCTATCTGATGTAAGTGGTATAGTATTTGTGCTGGAAATCTCCTCTTTGTCAGGAGTACTGACTATGGCACAAGAGAGCATGGATTCCAGGTTGCTGTTATAGATGCATTTCCCGCAAGTAGAAGAATTATGAGCTAGGAGAAGAGGACTGTCCATGAACATGAGGCAGTTGCTACACTGTCTCAGTATGCCCATGTCAACCTGGCTGGCAGGAGAAACTGGTGGGAATTGTCCAGACATAGTGTTCTGAATACTTGGCAGATTTATGGAGAGCGGGTTTTGATAAGGTTTGTCCAGAAGAGTGTAGACCACAAAAAACTTAAATGTAAAATAACTGGCCTGAAGCACAAGTATTAAAACCAGAACTAAGATACTTAGAATAGCAGATACATTTAATCAGGCTACTAACAGGCAGTAATAAATGCAGAATAAGAGCGCTTCAACACTTAAGAGCACACAGAACAGCAAAATAAGGTAATACAAAGTAGGTAGAACACAGTTACAGTAAGAGCAGCTGAATAAAGTGTAAAAATGTTTTTTTTTTTTTTTTTGTCAAGTGGAGAGGGAGGTAACGGAACAAGACTAAAAGATACAGGGGTTGTCCTTCCCAAATACTCTTTTTGTACAGAGTAGATAGAGCTGATGAAATGGGACTGTTAGGAGTGTCTGAAACCAAAGAAGCAAGGGGTAGTCCTTCCCAAATGATCTCACTGTACTCAGTTGAGTGAGCAAATGAGATGGGTCCAGGAGGAGTGTCCAAACACAAATTTACAGCAGGGGCGGGCAGTTGCAATGCCACCAAGTTTCTAAAGCCACCAAGTTTCTACAACAACACTAGGGAGGGGAGGGTAAGAGACAAACTGCAGAGAGGGAGACCAAAATATTCAATTAATATTCATAATACAGAGTATTTTTGTAAAGCCATTATATAAATCACCATTACATTGTCTAAGGATAGAGCTGACTGTATAGAATATGACCTAATATTTTTTAACGAAATAGAGAAAAAAATGCATGTAGCAAATCACTGCACTAGTCATATTTAAAAAAAAAAAGAGATCTGAACAAATTGTGTTGGTATTGTGTGGTATTGTGGTATCATTCTTAGTGAATGTAGGATGGGAGGGTAAGAGTTGCCGGGTGCGGTGGCGCATGCCTGTAGTCCCAGCTGACTGGGAGGCAGAGGTTGTTGGATCGATTGAGTCGGAGGACTGTGAGTTGGGCAGGCCTTATCAGAAGGCTCCGGGTGCAAACAATGACGGGCCGTCACAAGGGTCCCGGGTACAAAAATTCCTGAATCAGTGCTTAGAAGTACTGTTTGTGATCTACTGATATAAGAAGAGAGGTTGCAGAAGTTTTAGGTATACAGAGACTGATACAGAAATGCAGTTACAAAAGACATAATGAAAGGATGGCCACAATGATAGAAGATAGTTCTGGTACAGACACAAGAGCATGATACTTACTGTCCTGAAATTAACTGTGGACTACGTCTGTTGCTCAGATAGAATAGTATTACCAAATCAACTCAAGCTAAATTCTGGAAATAGTCCAAGAATTGCTCTGTAAAGCAGTAAAATATAAAGAGAAAACATGAAAAAGTATGTTTGAATAGGAATGTCTTCACACAGAGATGGCGACACATAAATGTTATGCATGTAATACGTTTAACAAGAATAATAAGAAAGAAGAAATGATACTTCATGAAATTCTGGAAAGGTCATGGAGCAAACCATTAACTCATTTCTAGAAGATTTGTACTATCTGCTTTGTGTGGATTATTATTCAATGTTCCCAAAGGTAAGCAATATTAGAGGAATGTCATCCATTTCTGTCATAATGTTGCCAAAGTTAATGTTTTCCAGATATGAAATTCTTGATGCCCTTATCTCTGATAATATTTCATAACTTTCTAGAAAATGAGAAATAAAGCAGATTTTTACCACTCCATGAAATTCCTAGTCCAAAAGGCATGTGAAAAGAAGGACTCAAATAGTAAAAAAATGCTCTGAGAAAATATGCAAAGCAAAACAGTTACTTAGCTTTTTAAAATATTGTAACGTCACTTTATCCAATAGTTCTAACTCCTTCACAGTTGTTGATGGAGAGAAAAGTTAAAACTAGTATCTTAAGTGCTGCAACCAGAAACATTGCAAAAAGAAGTAGGAATGGGATTTGAAAGTACAAGAAAGACAGAAAGTCTATTATGACTGGACGGTAAGAACACAAATTTCTCTTGGATAAGTTAAGTGCTGAATCCTACAGAGAGCACCAAGGAACAATTGCTATAAAGGCAGTTGCAAATCCAAGACTTTATAACAGAACAAGAAAGGTAAACTGTTACAAATGAAGAACTTACATTTTGCAGATCAGGACTGATTTTGTTTCCAGATTTTAACAAGGTTTTACAACTACCACACGATCTAATACAAAAAGTGACAAGGGAATCATAAAACTCACAGGAGATGCCTAAGCATTGGAACAGAGGGTATGTACCAGATCTATAAGACTGTTATATGGGAGAAGTGTATACAGAATATTCTTTGCATCATCTACCAAAGGCTGATTAATCTTTACCTACCAAATGACTCTAATGAATGTGACTGTCTGTATGGAAGATTTAAAATTCCTGGCAGACAGAATAAGTTTAAAACATAGTATAATTACAAAAAAGACAACACAGACTGATGTAAGAAATGTTGCTGTTATCCAGCAGTAAAAGTGATTTCAGAGCACTTTGAGCTTTGTATGTATGTCATGTGGCATGCCATGGTATAGTCTGGTAAACATTACATTTTTCATAAAAAGAGTGGGATGTTATTTATAATAGACTAATGCAGTTTTGGTGTCCCATAAGGTAATGCATGCAGTGAATGACACATTGTCTCAACTTCTGACAGTTCACTACCATGCTCTTAAAGAGGCAGCATGTACCCAGCCACCTCAGTTATTTACCACTTATTTTGGGTTACGGAAGTTGCAGTAAATATTCACAAATTCATCATGCAAGCTGCAGCCCTGGTGATTAGCCAGAATAGTTTGCAACTACAGGGGAAAACTGCTAGCTGCTGGACGCAGTTGTGATGGAAGAAAAAAGTGCAGTATAAAAACAAATAACTAAATAAAATAGTCTACCTTTTATAAGTTCAAGATACAGTGGATGCCCAAGATTTTGGTTCCAAGCAAGAAATAAAAAGAACCACTTTCTATGTTGAAACTTGTCATCCTGTGTTTGACTTAACACTCGTCTCAGGGTAATTGAAGTACCATTTGCTTCTAGCTCAGTTTTTCTCTGGGGTCAAAATACGTCTCTCTTTTTTTTTTAACGCATTTACTAAATTATCCCATAAGACATAAGCAAACATGTAACCTGTAACAGTTAGGAAGTATTCTAAAGCAAACTACATCCTACTAAGTGACAGTCTGGGTAATCTACCAGTGTAGTACCTCGCAGTTAGTTCTGCACAGCTTTGGGCGTGCCATCAGTGATTGACAGTCCAAATGGGTGGGGATATCGAGGAATGCTAATTCATATGTCATGTCATGTAAACTGCTAAATATTCATGCACCCAACGAACTCCATCGCAGAAATTATTACTTTTTCTTCTTTTCCAGGTGGCTGTGCCCCCCACACCCCTCACTTCTTTTCAGATTTGGATGCCCCACTCCCCCCGCTTCTTTTCAGATTTGGGTGCCTTAAGGCCAGGTGACCAGTTCAACACTGAACAAGTGCAGTGCAGCAGTGCTGCTAGCATCTTCGGGAAATGTTTTCAGCCATTAAACTGTAACAGTATTGTTTAGAGAAACAGTTTGGTTGTATGAACTCTGCCCAATTGACTGACTGAAATGTGATGTACAACACGCATTTTAGTTCTAGGTCCCTAATAAAACATTTTATTTTTTGGTACTGAATGTCTACAAAAAACATTGGGTTGCTTTCGGCACAGACGCTGAATATTAATTGCATTGCACAGGGCTGGAGACGTGTTTGGGGCGGGCTTTGCTACTGCGCATCCTGCGAGGTACTACACTGGTAGATTACCACAGTCTGTCAAAATGTAATACCCCCTGGAATAATGAGATTACAGCAACCTATGCAGAATTGTTCACAGAAACCCTGTACAAACATGTGACTGGCTGCCTAGAGGCTGCCATACCCACCGAAGTAAACCCATAATAAACACCAAATCCAAACCACACTAGTGAAATCCCAGCCTTAACAGGGTATATAAAATGGGAAAAAAATTATGGCTAAATGCAGAAAAAGCCACTCTCAGAAAGGTAAAATCTCAGTGATTAATCTAAACAAGAAACTATGAGGATTAATTAAGTCCAACAAGGCCAACTGTGAGGTTAGGATAGCCTCTCAGGCTAAGGACAGCCACAAGACCATCTTCAGCTATGTCCAAAGCCTTAAAGGTAACACACAGCAGTGTGCTGAATTAGTGGTAAATAGCACCACCTTCACTGAGCAGAGACATAGAGAATCTGATGGTTGACAAATCAATCACAAACATCATCCCCCACACTCCCTCCCCCAATAACCCCTTGTGAAATCCATTCCAGCTTATCTGCCTCAACTATCAGCAGGGTGCAGGTCTTAGCAGTGATTGCCAAGGCCAAAAACACTGTCTCAGTAGGCCCAATAACATTCCAGATTGCTACATAAATAACTTAAAATATGACCTTTCAGGACTACTACAGTCCCAAAGCAGGTTACATATCAACTGAATAGAGGACTGCAATGGTCATCTCTCTGCATAAGGGTGGTCCATAAAATGACTCTGAAACTACAGGCCTATCAGTCTGACAAGTTTAATATGCAAAGCCATGGAAGAAATTATCATGGAAATGATCAACAAGGACATTGGAAACTTACAGACACTTGAGCCATCCCAGCTTGTCTTTGTCAAGGGAAGGTCTTCCCTACTTAACCTGGTAGACTACTTCAAGAGGTTCACCAAGGCACTGGATGAGGAGAAGATAGTGCATGCCACCTACCTTGACCTAGCTAAGACCTTTAATACAAACCCCTACTTAGATATTGTTAACAAATTCATCAAACTAAGCATAACTCACTACATAACTTGTTGGATTACCAGCTAGCTGACAGATAGGGCCCAGAAATTCAAGATCGGTGAGACTGCTTCCACCAAGATCCCAGTCACCAGTGGAGTACTTCAGGTATCCATGCTGGCCCGCTCCTGTTTGGCATCTACTTCTCAGAAGTCAAAGCTAATGTCAAGGGCTTCTGGCTCATCAACTTCGCAGATGACTGTAAATTAAGAGGTACCATAGATTCCCCCATGACATGAACATCCTGCAAGAGGACCTAATACAGACAAATAACTGGTGTCATGGTCAAGGTTTAAAACTCAATACCAAGAAGTGTATTATAGTACTGTTTGGGAAAACATCCACACAAGCCAATTACTCCATAAGTATAACATCCCTAAGAGTTGACCAGGTACTTAGGGATTCGGGAACATATGTAGACAGTAATCTGCCCTTTGACCAACACATAGCCAAGATAGTAAGAAAATAATTCTATGGTGTGCAACTTATAAGTAAGGGTATGGCATCCATGTCCAAGGAAGTAATAATACCACTTCACATGGCCTTTATCAGTCCCATCATTGAGTAAAATACTCCTTTCCGCATGGCCCTGACCAGGCATTTGCAACAGTTGGAATGCCCAAGAGGTTCCTCACCAGGAGAATCCAGGGTATTAACACACTGTCTTACACAGCTTGCCTTCAGACCATATCTCTATACTCAGTCTCCTAAAGGTTACTGAGAGATGATCTATGCCTGGCATAGAAGGCATCCTCAGAGTCATTCCTAATGGAATTTTTTACACTTTCAGAAAAAGAACAGCACTAGAATCACTAGATCCAAGGATTTAACTTTGCCTACAACATAAATAGAACATGCTGACAAGGCTGATATGTGTCTGCACTGTGGTATAGGCTCCTCGCCCATGTAAAGCAGAGTTCTCCCCAACTCCATTCAGCTGTAACCACTGGATGGGAAATCGTAAGTTCACCCCAGTCTGGCCCCCATGTCTCTAATGGACAGAAGCAGACAGTAAGTAAAATACTACCTACCTAAAACACCCTCAACAAAGCCCTTAGATTCTTCCTCCTATAGATACCCATGGTACATGTACACAATTGGATTGGGTTGCACTGCTAGGCTTATAAATTTCTTGGTGGTCTTTTGCCTAGTATATACCTATGAAATCTTGTCAGATGTTGCATCAAGATTTATATACTTGTTAGTTTCCATGTTTATTTATTTATTGTTAATTTGGGTTAACCAAGCTAGGCAGTGCCTAGTTTTGCAGGGTACCTGAAGAAAGTCCAATAAATGGCCTAGAAATATTGCAATTTTGTGCAATGTATCAACAAAGCACATACATACAAGTGAGAGAAAAACTATGAATGTTCACAGGTTTTGGTACATGGTTCAGTAGTATATTGTCAGATAACTTGTGAAAGACCTGTATTACAGAGGTAACAGCATTGCCAATAGATACGTCTTATGTTCCACACTGTATTTTCTTATTAAACTGTGAACTGAAAAGTCCTGTTTGGCCTCATATGATGATCAAGAGTTGGAAAGTTAAGTAGGAGACAAGTTGGCATGGGTTCAAAAATGGCTATTACAGAATGTACCAGTATTGGAATAAGCAATGCATATATATTCCAAAATGTGATGCTAATTTAATGAAAATATTCAAGAGAAACATTTATTAAGTAAAGTCCTAGGTAGTACATACTCTGGAGATATGAGGTGAGCTTATACTGATGTTTTTAGCTACTTTCTTGAAAGTGATCTGCCAAATAAGCTGCCAAATTTGAAATGATTCTAAAGGAAAGAAAGACCATGAAATTGTGGTAACTCAGCATATGTTTTGAAGGCAACCTGTGGTTTCTTATTGGGGTATGCCACTGCAGCTGGCTAGAGAGATTTGGGTAAAGGTCATTACATGAAACACTGAGACTAAATTGAATCATTTAGTAGAATGTCTTAGTTCTCATGTCCATCCAGCCTAAATAACATGAATTTAGAGAATAATGAGAGGAAGCTGCTAAACCTAAACCAAAACACGTTGCTCTATTGTACGTTAGATTCAGCTCACCGCGAACATGTTTTCTGAGACCATCCACCCAGTCGACAATTGAGAAGTAATAACTCTGTACACAAAATGATCTCTATGTCAGAACTCAGATGATATATCTATATCTATATCTATATCTATCTCTCTCTCTCTCTCTATATATATATATATATATATGTACATATAAATACATACATTTATATATATATATATATATATATATATATATATATATATATGTGTGTGTGTGTGTGTGTATATAAATCTATATATATATATATTGTTTTTTTTAACTGTCCATTCAGCTAACCCAATAGTTCTTCTGTCTTCACCCACCTGATCCAGTTGTTATTCCAAAGTGACTAGGACTGAGGCTTCAGCATGAATTCTTCAGCTTCCCTTTTCAAGGCACAGGTTGGGCCCATCTTTCAAGAGGACAAGAGCTGTATAGTCCATTAGTTCCCCAGTTTGTTCTCAGCAGTCCTATCCTATCTGAAAAGCAACAACGGGCAGTAGTAGACAAGCTAGTTAGTAGGCTAGGCAGACATCTTATTTTTGTTAACCATTTGAAATGTCAGGACCCACTAGAACAAGTCCCAAAATATGGAGACTGAATGGCCAAAAGATCAGACTTATACATACTAAGTCTGAGATGCCATTTCTCAGAATATTCCCTTTTCTCTAAGGTATGGCTATCTTGGCGATGGTATAAGTTTGGGGGTATGAGGGATGCTGGGAGAGCTTGCCCCCCTGCAAAAATAAGTTTAAGGAGAAAGCAATCATTGAGATTCGCTCTTCTCCTGTGTTTTTTTTTTTGGCACTCAGCATTTTCATTGATGACATTTCAATAGGGAGCCATTATTTCCTCTCTCTAGAGCTCCTAATTCTCTTGTCATCTCCCTTGAGCCCCTGACCACAGCAAGGTATGTTTGTCTTCACACACACAGTATTTTCAGGGCTTGTTAAATGATTAATACCATGGAATAGCATTTATTCAGCAGGTTTGTATTCAGTTTGAGTACAATATCAAGTCCTACCCCTATGTAACAAAAATTCCTCCCCTATGTATCACCTATGCAGCAAGCCAAAGTTACCTCCTTCCCCTAGAATTGTGAGTTCTGATCTGTAGCTAGCTTATCCAGCACCTGGTGCAGTTCTCTGATCTGCTCCCTCCAGTGCAAGTCAAGGTAAAAAAAAAAAGTCTTCTTTTGTCCTATAGCAAATCACTTGCTACAAATGTAAATAAGTGGTTTGCAACATCTGCAATACCACACACAAAGTGCTTCAGAGCGTAAGCCATAACAACAAGTACAGTATCTGCATTCATTTCTAAATGCCAGTACTACAAAACTGCCCACTGGCAACTGCTGATCATGCCACCTAATCCTTGCACCTGAGGCAGTTGCACCTTCACCCTATGACAGAGAAGATGACCCATATTTGATGAGAAGGCAGAAGCTGCTCTCTTCTGTCCTCCTCTAATCATTCCATCAAGTGCCCGTGCCTCTAATCAAATATTGGTCATCTGAGTCACAATAAGGACTACAAATACCTCTAACTGAATATGAGTCATCAGAGTCACAATAAGGACTGCATCTTTATACTCCACAAGAGCAGGTTAGCACTTGGCTGTCTTTTTATTCTATGTACAGCTCACTTTTTTTTTTATTTATGGCTTTAAATATTGCATCAACTGGCTCTTGAAACTATGTTTGGAATTCAGTCCAATTCCCAGATATTCCCAGCTACGCATCTCCTCTAACTATCCTGATGATGATGAAAGGGTCTATATTATGTCATCGACCACTTAGTATGGCGAACTGAAACGTCGACAGCTAAGGGTCGAAAACTGACAATGTCGAACGTCCAGTTAAGTGAATCGGGAAAGAATTTGCATGGCCATTATCGGGAGTTTTCCCTTTCCCCAATGTAGAGCAATCTCAGAGTTGGTATATTTAGTTGGGGGGGGGTGTGGGGGGTGAAGCCCCCCACTTTGTTATGGCTTGGAAGCTTGTGTTACTTTGGCATGGTCAAGCAAATTCGCTTAACTGGCTGTTCAACATTGTCAGTGTTCGACCCTTAGCTGTTGACGTTTAGGCATTCGACAAGTTTAAGTGGTCAGTGATTTAATATAGACCCTGATGCTACAGTACTTATCTGTAAAAGTGAGTCAGTACTTTCAGGGATCTGTTTGCTAAAGTATATATCTTTTGTCATACCGCATAAGCTTCTCTTGGTTAAGCTATTTGAGATTATAAAAAAATCACTCTACAATATAGTTAGTTAAGAACATTCAGTTGTTTGAGTCAAACACTACAGGGAAGTCCTCGGAATACTATATTAATGTACATTTCACTGTGTGAAAGCTTATGTCATTAGAAGTGAGAACAGTAAGGAATCTGTGGTACCCCTGCTTTACATACTGTGGAGATAGCATTGTGATAAGCTGTGGCTTCTGGATGATTGGATAGGTAGCTAACAACCCATCGCATGGATTTGTGCTTACTCTGTAGACACTGAATCTGCATATAACCAAATATGATCAAACATGTCAGCTGCCGTGCTCTCAAGTTACCCAGCAACACGGTGCCCATTATCTCTGTGGTGTGCTCTCAAGTTACCCAGCAACACGGTGCCCATTATCTCTGTGGTGTGCTCTCAAGTTACCCAGCAACACGGTGCCCATTATCTCTGTGGTGTGCTCTCAAGTTACCCAGCAACACGGTGCCCATTATCTCTGTGGTGTGCTCTCAAGTTACCCAGCAACACGGTGCCCATTATCTCTGTGGTGTGCTCTCAAGTTACCCAGCAACACGGTGCCCATTATCTCTGTGGTGTGCTCTCAAGTTACCCAGCAACACGGTGCCCATTATCTCTGTGGTGTGCTCTCAAGTTACCCAGCAACACGGTGCCCATTATCTCTGTGGTGTGCTCTCAAGTTACCCAGCAACACGGTGCCCATTATCTCTGTGGTGTGCTCTCAAGTTACCCAGCAACACGGTGCCCATTATCTCTGTGGTGTGCTCTGCAGTCGATAAGCTTCAGTATGGTTTATCATGGCGCTGTGGCTGGTTCTAAATCCCATAGTCTGTGTGATAAAACACTGTCGTCGTTAAGGTAACGCTTTATTTGTTGCTGTACCACCTTCTGACTATCTTTTCAGGTAGACTGAAAATACTAGTTGGCCTGGCGCTCTCTCTCTAGTAAACTTCTGCGAAAAGAATGGTTCAAAAGTGTAAACAAAGAATGGTACAGTCATCCTTATAAAATAGTCCTAGAATTTTATTTCATGAAGCTTAATCATATGTTTTGGCTTGCTAAAGCAGCTGATTTACCATTGTACAGCTAATAATTTCATAGGTAGTACTAGGCATGCAGTCCTGGAAAGACCTTTGAGAAGCCTAGCCCAATTTCCCAACTGCACTAAATAATTCACTTATCCAGAGTTACACAGTCAGCAAATAGAGACTGAAGGAATTGAACCATGGACCACAAGAAGCAGCTTGTTAACAGCTAATATCCTTAATCATCTGCGCTAACTTTTGGAAAGTAAATTTCTCTCTAAACTTACAGGTCCGTTAATGTCTATTTTGCCACACAAATTCTTAGATAATTCTACATGGGGTTTGTGGTGTCGTGTTAACTGTCGCCATCTCTTTGAATTCACTGCCACACTCCTGCCTTATTCGATACTCATATCTGCCTGTTGCAGATCTTTTCTCACAAAATCTATCCACCTCTTTGCTGAAAGCCCTCGTTTCCTGTTTCCTTCTTCCTGTCTGTCCAAAATCTTCTTCATCAGATTGTCTTCTGCTTTTTTGCACGTGCCCAAATCACCATAATGCACTCTCTTTGACCTTGTCTGCAATTGGAGCTTCTTTTCTTATGCCCTTATTTCTTCATCTGTCCCACATTGTGCATCCCACCACCCATCTCAGGCACTTTATTCCATCACCTCTAGCTTCCTCATCTGCACTGTCATTACTGTCTGTCCAGGTTTTTGTACCATACAGTAGTACTAGTCACACCACTGTTTTTACACCTAACTTTTTAGCTTCTTTGGCACTCTTCTGTCATACACTTCCCCTAACACTCTGTGTGACTTGGCTGCATTCCCTCGGATTCTAACTTTGACCTCCTTGTGCATACTTCCCTTTTCCTCAACCACCCCACATAGATACTTGAAGCTCTTAACCTGTTCTACTGTCTTCTTTTCTATCTCAGTTCTCAGTTTCTTCTGATTTCCTCAATTTGCTGCTTTTACAGCACTCTTATCTGTACTCAGTTTCATCCCATGTGCCTTCTGTTTTGCATTCCATTCCCCTATCCTTTGCTGAAGTTCTTGCTCATCGTCTGCATACAGCAACTTTGTTGATCTGTCCCTTCCAACCTGTTGTTAATGGAATCCATTACCGGTATATACAGCAGCAGGGTCAGAGCTGAACCCTGATGCACACCCACTCCCACTGGGAACCCCTTTGTGAGACTGAACACTGTTTGTACTTGAGTCATTTGGTCCTTGTACATAGCCTGCACTAATTCTACTACTGTTTCTAGGACTTCAAACCACTGCAGAACTGCCCAAATCAGCTATCTCAATACCTTGTCATATGCTTTCTCCAAGTCTAGGAATACCCAATTGGACTCTTTCCTCATCTCTAGCTTTTTTTCGACTGTCTTTTCACTGCAAACATTGAGTCAGTTGTGCTGCATCCTGATCTGAATCTGAACCGTTCATCTCCCATCTTACATTCTACTACTCTGTGTATTTATCAATCACGCTCTCCAGAACTTTCATGCAATGTGACAGGAGTTTGATACTTCTGAAGTGTCCATGGTTGTGGATGTCCCCTTTGTACCTGTATGTGGCATGAGTATGCTTATTCCCCAGTCATCTGGGCTATGCCTTTCTGTCCACACTGCTATGAGTACCCTCAGGAGCCATTTCTCCCGTAACTTAAAACTGCTGTGATTTCATCTGAGCCTGCTGCTTTTCCTGATTTTATTTTCCTTAGTGCTGTCCTTACTTCTTCTGTGGTGGGCTCTGCCTCTTCTCTCATCGTAGGCTGCATCTTGGGTAGCATAGCTTTTGTGTTTTTTTTTCCATTCAGAAACAGCTGGAAGTACTCCTTCCATCTGCCTTTGATGTTCTGTGGACCGGTGAGCAGGTTGTTGTTGGCATCCCTTATGAATGGTGTCTGACTATCTTATTCACCTTTCTGTCTTTGCCTTGCAACCTCATATAGTTTCTTTGTGCCACCTATTGAGTTACTTTGCAGAAGTTGGTAGAGTGCCTCTGATACCCTGTTCTTTGTTATTGCATCTCCTTTCTTAGTATCTTTGTCAGCCAACCAGTATTCCTTCGTAGCCTGGTCCATCTTTTCTGTCTCTCACTTTTTCTTCCACTCCTTCTTTTTTTTGATGACTTCCTGGACTTCTGTTTTCCACCACCAGCTTTCCTTATGTACCTTATTTCCATACCTGGCCTAGCCACATATCTGTTCTGTGATCCTGACATGTACTGTTTTGAGATGCTGCCATTCGTCTTCAACTTCACCTGTTTTCTCTTCCTCTTGAGGTGCTACAACCCTGAGTAATTTCTTGCCTTCAGCCTGGTCTCTGTTGGCGTTAAAGCCTTCTCTGACTACTGCTTGCAGATGATTGTGGCAAGAAGTGGTTTATACTGTTGACCAACTGTTTCACTGGGGATGACTTTGCAATCACTGATTTTACCCCATTGCCCTTTCCTTGCTAGGAGGAAGTCTTCTTGAGTTGCATGCAGGCCACTCTTGTATGTGATCTTGTGACTTTCTCTCTTTCTGAACCATGTGTTGGCTACTATCAAGCCATTTGCTAGACAGAAGTCTCGAATGGCCTCTCCTTCTTTGCCTGTTGCCCCACCCATGTGGGCCCAGGCAGTCCTAATATCCTGTTTTGCTGTCCTGATATGTGCATTCAGGTCACACATTATCAACACCAATTCATGTTGTCCTGCTTTATCTAGTAGGTACTGTAACTACTGACTGAATGTACTCTTCTGTTTACTGTCACATCTCTGCTGTGATACATAGGCTGAGATTATGAATAGTGTCCTATCATTAGACTGGAGTCTGACTGCCACAAGTCTGTCACTAATTCTGATGACATCCTTCACTGCTTCTGAAGCCTCTCTTTCACCACAATTCCCACACTACTTATAGCCTGTCTTCCTCCTAAGTAGTAGACTCTGGATCCCAATCCAAGTGGCTTTGCTGCATTGCCCTTCTATTTTGTCTCTTGGATACATAGGATGTCCAGCATCCTCCCAACCATCATGTCATCCACTTCCAAGCTCCATCCTGACAGTGAACCTGCACTGAGTGCAGCAACTCATACTTTATGTTTGGCATGTTGATTGGTTTTACTTAGAGATTTCACTTAACAGAGCCATTCCAGCTAACCCAACCTGGGCAACAGGACCTTGACCAGCCAGTAGCTTATTGATCCAGGGCTGCTGGGGTTTTACTGCAGACACACACTGGCAAATAGGGGCACACACACCCCTCCCACTGTTAGCATGGGTCCCTGGTGTAGGTCAGAGTAGGCTGGATTCTCAACCCTCTTATCACTGACAAATACCCATGCCCATTTGGTGAGATTAATCAACACAACCAAATCACCTACAGCCATATTTTACACCATTGAGTGGCTAGCCCTGGCACAACACACAGTCTGTGATAATTTATCAGTTATTTCCAAAGAAAGAAATAATCTGTAGAACTGTTTATTCACAGTAATTAAGTCAGTGTTCATAGGAAAAGGTTATATTTGCTACCTTCCAAAATCGTGCTGGCTATGTCAGGTTGTTTCTATAGCTGCATAGTAATTTTGTGCCATTTGCTACAGATATGTCTATGCTCGTTCCTGTTACTGTGGTCTCCCTAAATTCTTTTACGTTTAGTGCTTTGTCCTACTCTTTTATCAGTGCCTTGATAATGTCATTAAACAAAGAATATCCACCTTCCTTACATTTCGTTACTGTTGAGGCTGCCTATTTGTGTGAGGTGCTTTTGCAATGCTACTTTAAACAGATGTGCATCCATAACAGACCGGACCTAGTATTTCATACAGTGGATACCAATTATAGGAACAAAGGTCACTGTCTATTTGATCATGTGGTAAGTTCTTCAGATTTGAGATGTTTTTCAGTTTCATTCTCATAAACTGGATGATGACAGTGCCATACTGCAGTGCAGGTAGGTGGTCAGTTAGATGTCTGACTACACTGCCTGCAACTGTGCAGTTATTTCAAGATTAAAGAAAGGGAGAGAGAAAAATCTGTCCACCTGAAAGCATGCGTGCACTAACTGACTATCCCAGTGTACTGACTTTTGCTATGACAAGTACAGTAAACCTTTACAAACACTGTTAGAGTACATTCCACTAAGGCAGAGGCAAACTCGGTGGCTGACTTTAGAAACATTTTTGCACAAGGTATTTTGGGAGCTGCCACATGGACTGCCTTTACTTTCTCCAAACACTTCAACTTAATGAAACAGTCCAGAGATGGGAGAGGTCTGCTTTACTTGTATTCATTTGAATCACTATAGTTTTAGGTATTCCTCTGATTGTTTAAATCATGAAATGTGATTTGAAACTTAAAAAAGCAATCATGGGGAAACTTCAACAACTACACAGAAATGAAAAAAAGTGAAAAAACTCATAATACGTCATTCCAATCCTGGTCCCACACAGCACAATTAATATAGTTTTGACCGTCTGTGATGAATTGAAATCCAGCTAAACCCTATTCACTTAACCTGCAGTAACCGAGATAGGTAACTATGAGAATTTGGCATGGCTGTGTTAGACAGGAATCTTATAACTGGCCATCTCCTAAGGAAAAAGGAAAACGTACTGCTTGCAATTCAGCCCAAATATTATGATTTCTTGTTACAGTGATCTTTCCAAAAATACATAATACAGTTGTGTAAAAATATTTGCCATACAAGAAGTTCATCAAGGAGAGGTCACTATAAGAGTAAATCCCCCCTTTCCTTCCTTGCCTTAATGTTATAAGTTTGCAATGTTTCTCAGTTTATTATTAACAGTAGAATTAGATCCAGCAATGATATTTTTCCCAAAACAAGCACACGATCCTGTAGGCACCTTAGCTCAAAGAAAGAAACAAATGGGGTGACAAACAAAATGCTACTTATATGGAACGTATTCAGTGTCGTGTTTTTTTTTTTTCTATTGAAAAAGTCCAGAGGGGACCAAATTGAAATCTGTCTACAGTTTTAATGGTGTTATAACAGAGTTGTGGAACTAATGAAGCAGAGTAGAGCTTTAAAAGATATAAAGTGCTGAAACACGTCTGTTTCTGAAATGCTATTTTTTCCTTGCATTGTCAAAGGATTCTTGTGTACTTATTGAGACTGTGCATTTATGGGAGTCTCACACCACCTGCGTAAGCATTTTGGAGGCACAAAAGACCTGCACTGATTCTGGCAGTGAAGTCTTATTACAACAATGCGTCATTACTTTGACTGGTTTTAGTCTTTTAGCCCAAGTTTTTTAGTAAAAGTTATATATTGGCACTCCATCAATGTTGTTTATTTAAATGGCCAGAGAAGTACATTGCACCAGCAAACCACATAGAAATGTAAAGTAAGCATTTATGTCATCCTGGAGCCACTTGTCAAACAAGATAGATGGATTTGTGGTCTAGAAATTAAGAGGATCTTGAAACTTAATTTTGTAAGTATACAATAGAAGGACCAGGTGATGGAACCATAGATGGTAACAGATGATCTCCTCAGCTGTAGAATTCAAAAATATAGTTTGCTTTATTTTCTTTATCAGAGCCTAGCAAATTATATAACTGCCAGAGTCAATACATGGGCACCTATCTGTGGTAGGCTGGCCACTCTTATAGCCATTATTTAAGGGATGATGTTGGAATTTGGTGGTTATCCTTGGAGGGTAACTGGGAAGGATATTTATATATTATAAAACAATGGCATTGTATGCTTTAAGATATGAACACTGGTAAACTCAAAGCTCAAAATGTTTATACAAAGGGACGTGATTCTGATTTTGGGCTCTACCAAGACTTTGTTGAAGGACACTGTGGTTGGTGGCTAGGAATACAAAGTGGTTAGAATAAGATGGTCTTCTTTTTATCTATGCTAAAAACAGGCTACATTTGCAAGTTCACACTGAGGCTGTCTTTCTTTTTTTTGTATGGACCGGCAGCAGGATACTGGACACCAGTCAGTGTCACTGACAATATGCTTTTTGGAGAGGAGATATCAGACTGCTTCTGTTTTTGTAAGATGGATTTGAACTGTATGCATAGTGGAGTACCAGCCTTATTTTCTGATGTCAGTGAGAATAAACAGAAATGCTTGCCCTCCCTATCACTGGTGGTATCTTTAGATGTCAGGTACTAGAACAAAAAGATTGCAAAGATAACCTCCACACACTTCCTGACAGTGCCCATCACCTAACATACCAAAGTTGCAAGGAAAGTAGCTGCTTTAAATAAGCATGAATATTCAATGGAAATTTTTTTACACTGAAACATTAAATAATTCATTTCTAAAGCAGTAAAATGACTTTTTTATTTTATGCAGTACAATTACTAGGCATTTATAAGCAAATTTTGCATGTTAGAGATGTGTGACAATAAATCTATTAAAAACTGGTACACCTTACTATACTGTAAATAGCTTAACACTGCCCTTATAACAAATATAAGGTCTGATATCCAGGAATTATTTTTTTTCCTTTCTAGGTCATATCTGGTCAGTTTTTATCAGATAAAAAAATAGGCACGTATGTGGAAGTTGACATGTATGGTCTGCCTACTGATACAATACGTAAAGAATTCAAAACACGCATGGTAATGAATAATGGTCTGAATCCCGTTTACAATGAAGAACCATTTGTATTCAGAAAGGTAACATCTTTAACATATACTTTGTAAGTGCATGCAAAATGCTTTGACCGATAGTGATGCCAAAATGACTTCTTTCTCTTTTATTGTAAAGATTAATTGCTTTTCATACTTTAATTTGATACAGTGTTTTATCTAAGAACTTGTTTCATTTCCTTTCAAAATGCAGATGTTTACCACACTTGGCTTAGATATTTTAATTTATTCCTAAAAAGACAAATTTGTGAACACATGAACTAAGGAAAACATACAGTGTAGTAGAAACATTTTAAAGTTAATCTGATTAATATGTTATGTTTAATAACTGCAGTACATTCTGTACATTGATAATTACATAATAACTAAATTATAGTTATAAAACACATATATTGTAACTACCAACATCTAGGGGAGAAAACATAATGCATATGGACCAATGTGATTTTGTCAGACATTCTTATGTTTTATCACTGTATCAGTCTATTTCTAAATATAGATTTTGTCCTATGTTTGTTTTTTGCTCTCATTCATAATACTCCATTTATTGTTAAAAGTCTGTTTTTGACAGCACTGATGTGACATAAGGAAGCAGAATGAGACGGTAGGTAAACAATAGGATTAGATATATTCTAGAGTGAATGGATTAGGTTTTATTGAATACATGTCAATATTATCAAAAAAATAAAATACTGAATGACAAGGGGTTTGAAAGCAAATGGTCTATCACTGGTCGATTGAAAAGCAAAAAAAAAGTAAAATGGGTTTAGCAGGGCCCCCCTGCACCCCCACACCCCCTGGTAATTAGATGTACCAATTCTGAAATCACTGTACAGTGGGGAAAGGAAAAATGTCCTGAACCCTATGGTACCATGATCTGGCACAGAAACATAAGTCGTCAGTGCCTGCCTTAATCTGATTTTACAACAGCTAGCTGTTCCAGGGTTTATTAGTGGTCAACAAAGTGGACATTTGACCACTTGTCAGTAAACTGTTTTCTTACAAAATTCATCAGTTCAAGTGCCTAGTAAATCTGTGCTGGTTGTGATATACAGCTAACACTATGAATCGCTGAGTTACAACTCCACGAGGAACTAACTCAATAAACACAAGTGATCACAAAATCAACCTGACAAAAAATAAATAAATGTGAATATAGCTCCCTGCATCTAACCATGTGAGGGGCAAGCCACCTCTACACACACACACACAGACACACACACACACACACACACACACACACACACACACACACACACACACACACACACACACGCACACACCAAATATATACATGCCAACTTCACAGCTGCACAAACAGAAAGAAGAAAGAATCTCCCAAAAGAAAGGAATCACTGTCTGGCACACTTATCACTGTCTGGCACACCTAGAACCCCACTGTCAGTGATTTCACATGCAACAGAATGAGTGCGGAGCTTACCTTCACCGAGTTGTGTTCATCCAGCTGATTCTGCAAAGAACATACCTTAAAGCTAAGGAGTAATATCAGCAAAGAACAAGTAAATACAGTGCAAAGAACGTACCTTAAAGCTACGGAGCAATGGCAGCAAAGAACAAGCAAATACAGTGCAAAGAACATACCTTAAAGCTAAGGAGCAATGGCAGCAAAGAACAAGTAAATACAGTGCAAAGAAAGTACCTTAAAGCTAAGGAGCAATGACAGCAAAGAACAAGTAAATACAGTGCAAAGAACGTACCTTAAAGCCAAGGAGCGATGGCAGCAAAGAACAAGTAAATACAGTGCAAAGAACGTACCTTAAAGCTAAGGAGCAATGGCAGCATAGAACAAGTAAATACAATGCAAAGAACGTACCTTAAAGCTAAGGAGCAATGGCAGCAAAGAACAAGTAAATACAGTGCAAAGAACGTACCTTAAAGCTAAGGAGCAATGGCAGCAAAGAACAAGTAAATACAGTGCAAAGAACGTACCTTAAAGCTAAGGAGCAATGGCAGCAAAGAACAAGTAAATACAATGCAAATAACGTACGTTAAAGCTAAGGAGCAATGGCAGCAAAGAACAAGTAAATACAGTGCAAAGAACGTACCTTAAAGCTAAGGAGCAATGACAGCAAAGAACAAGTAAATACAGTGCAAAGAACGTACCTTAAAGCTAAGGAGCGATGGCAGCAAAGAACAAGTAAATACAGTGCAAAGAATGTACGTTAAAGCTAAGGAGCAATGACAGCAAAGAACAAGTAAATACAGTGCAAAGAACGTACCTTAAAACTAAGGAGCAATGGCAGCAAAGAACAAGTAAATACAGTGCAAAGAACGTACCTTAAAGCTAAGGAGCAATGATGGCAAAGAACAAGTAAATACAGTGCAAAGAACGTACCTTAAAGCTAAGGAGCAATGACGGCAAAGAACAAGTAAATACCATGCAAAGAACGTATGTTAAAGCTAAGGAGCAATGACAGCAAAGAACAAGTAAATACAGTGCAAAGAACGTACCTTAAAGCTAAGGAGCAATGACAGCAAAGAACAAGTAAATACAGCGCAAAGAACGTACGTTAAAGCTAAGGAGCAAAGACAGCAAAGAACAAGTAAATACATTGCAAAGAACGTACCTTAAAGCTAAGGAGCAATGGCAGCAAAGAACAAGTAAATACAGTGCAAAGAACGTACCTTAAAACTAAGGAGCAATGGCAGCAAAGAACAAGTAAATACAGTGCAAAGAACATACCTTAAAGCTAAGGAGCAATGGCAGCAAAGAACAAGTAAATACCATGCAAAGAACGTATGTTAAAGCTAAGGAGCAATGGCAGCAAAGAACAAGTAAATACAGTGCAAAGAACGTACCTTAAAGCTAAGGAGCAATGTCAGCAAAGAACAAGTAAATACAGTGCAAAGAACATATGTTAAAGCTAAGGAGCAATGGCAGCAAAGAACAAGTAAATACAGTGCAAAGAACGTACCTTAAAGCTAAGGAGCAATGGCAGCAAAGAACAAGTAAATACAGTGCAAAGAACGTACCTTAAAACTAAGGAGAAATGGCAGCAAAGAACAAGTAAATACAGTGCAAAGAACGTACCTTAAAGCTAAGGAGCAATGGCAGCAAAGAACAAGTAAATACAGTGCAAAGAACGTACCTTAAAGCTAAGGAGCAATGGCAGCAAAGAACAAGTAAATACCGTGCAAAGAATGTATGTTAAAGCTAAGGAGCAATGGCAGCAAAGAACAAGTAAATACAGTGCAAAGAACGTACCTTAAAGCTAAGGAGCAATGACAGCAAAGAACAAGTAAATACAGTGCAAAGAACGTACCTTAAAGCTAAGGAGCAATGGCAGCAAAGAACAAGTAAATACAGTGCAAAGAACATACATTAAAGCTAAGGAGCAATTAATGGCAGCAAAGAACAAGTAAATACAGTGCAAGGAACATACCTTAAACTAAGGAGCAATGGCAGCAAAGAACAAGTAAATACAGTGCAAAGAACGTTAAAACTAAGGAGCAATGGCAGCAAAGAACAAGTAAATACAGTGCAAAGAAAATACCTTAAAGCTAAGGAGCAATGGCAGCAAAGAACAAGTAAATACAGTGCAAAGAACGTACCTTAAAGCTAAGGAGCAATGGCAGCAAAGAACAAGTAAATACAGTGCAAAGAACGTACCTTAAAACTAAGGAGAAATGGCAGCAAAGAACAAGTAAATACAGTGCAAAGAACGTACCTTAAAGCTAAGGAGCAATGGCAGCAAAGAACAAGTAAATACAGTGCAAAGAACATACCTTAAAGCTAAGGAGCAATGGCAGCAAAGAACAAGTAAATACAGTGCAAAGAACGTACCTTAAAGCTAAGGAGCAATGGCAGCAAAGAACAAGTAAATACAGTGCAAAGAACGTACCTTAAAACTAAGGAGAAATGGCAGCAAAGAACAAGTAAATACAGTGCAAAGAACGTACCTTAAAGCTAAGGAGCAATGGCAGCAAAGAACAAGTAAATACAGTGCAAAGAACGTACCTTAAAGCTAAGGAGCAATGGCAGCAAAGAACAAGTAAATACCGTGCAAAGAATGTATGTTAAAGCTAAGGAGCAATGGCAGCAAAGAACAAGTAAATACAGTGCAAAGAACGTACCTTAAAGCTAAGGAGCAATGACAGCAAAGAACAAGTAAATACAGTGCAAAGAACGTACCTTAAAGCTAAGGAGCAATGGCAGCAAAGAACAAGTAAATACAGTGCAAAGAACATACATTAAAGCTAAGGAGCAATTAATGGCAGCAAAGAACAAGTAAATACAGTGCAAGGAACATACCTTAAAACTAAGGAGCAATGGCAGCAAAGAACAAGTAAATACAGTGCAAAGAACGTTAAAACTAAGGAGCAATGGCAGCAAAGAACAAGTAAATACAGTGCAAAGAACATACCTTAAAGCTAAGGAGCAATGGCAGCAAAGAACAAGTAAATACAGTGCAAAGAACGTACGTTAAAGCTAAGGAGCAATGGCAGCAAAGAACGTACCTTAAAGCTAAGGAGCAATGGCAGCAAAGAACAAGTAAATACAATGCAAAGAACAAACCTTAAAGCTAAGGAGCAATGGCAGCAAAGAACAAGTAAATACAGTGCAAAGAACGTACCTTAAAGCTAAGGAGCGATGGCAGCAAAGAACAAGTAAATACAGTGCAAAGAACATACCTTAAAGCTAAGGAGCGATGGCAGCAAAGAACAAGTAAATACAGTGCAAGGAACATACCTTAAAGCTAAGGAGCGATGGCAGCAAAGAACAAGTAAATACAGTGCAAAGAACGTACCTTAAAGCTAAGGAGCAATGGCAGCAAAGAACAAGTAAATACAGTGCAAAGAACGTACCTTAAAGCTAAGGAGCAATGGCAGCAAAGAACAAGTAAATACAGTGCAAAGAACGTACCTTAAAGCTAAGTAGCAATGGCAGCAAAGAACAAGTAAATACAGTGCAAAGAACGTACCTTAAAGCTAAGGAGCAATGGCAGCAAAGAACAAGTAAATACAGTGCAAAGAACGTACCTTAAAGCTAAGGAGCAATGGCAGCAAAGAACAAGTAAATACCATGCAAAGAACGTACCTTAAAGCTAAGGAGCAATGGCAGCAAAGAACAAGTAAATACAGTGCAAAGAACATACCTTAAAGCTAAGGAGCAATGACAGCAAAGAACACGTAAATATAGTGCAAAGAACGTACCTTAAAGCTAAGGAGCAATGGCAGCAAAGAACAAGTAAATACAGTGCAAAGAACGTTAAAACTAAGGAGCAATGGCAGCAAAGAACAAGTAAATACAGTGCAAAGAACGTACCTTAAAGCTAAGGAGCAATGGCAGCAAAGAACAAGTAAATACAGTGCAAAGAACAAACCTTAAAGCTAAGGAGCAATGGCAGCAAAGAACAAGTAAATACAGTGCAAAGAACGTACGTTAAAGCTAAGGAACAATGGCAGCAAAGAACAAGTAAATACAGTGCAAAGAACGTACGTTAAAGCTAAGGAGCAATGACAGCAAAGAACAAGTAAATACAGTGCAAAGAACGTACCTTAAAGCTAAGGAGCAATGACAGCAAAGAACAAGTAAATACAGTGCAAAGAACGTACCTTAAAGCTATGGAGCGATGGCAGCAAAGAACAAGTAAATACAGTGCAAAGAACGTACGTTAAAGCTAAGGAGCAATGGCAGCAAAGAACAAGTAAATGCAGTGCAAAGAACGTACCTTAAAGCTAAGGAGCAATGGCAGCAAAGAACAAGTAAATACAGTGCAAAGAACGTACCTTAAAGCTAAGGAGCAATGACAGCAAAGAACACGTAAATACAGTGCAAAGAACGTACCTTAAAGCTAAGGAGCAATGGCAGCAAAGAACAAGTAAATACCATGCAAAGAACGTATGTTAAAGCTAAGGAGCAATGGCAGCAAAGAACAAGTAAATACAGTGCAAAGAACGTACCTTAAAGCTAAGGAGCAATGGCAGCAAAGAACGTACCTTAAAGCTAAGGAGCAATGACAGCAAAGAACAAGTAAATACAGTGCAAAGAACGTACCTTAAAGCTAAGGAGCAATGGCAGCAAAGAACAAGTAAATATAGTGCAAAGAACGTACCTTAAAGCTAAGGAGCAATGGCAGCAAAGAACAAGTAAATACAGTGCAAAGAACATACCTTAAAGCTAAGGAGCAATGGCAGCAAAGAACAAGTAAATACAGTGCAAAGAACGTACCTTAAAGCTAAGGAGCAATGGCAGCAAAGAACAAGTAAATACAGTGCAAAGAACGTACCTTAAAGCTAAGGAGCAATGGCAGCAAAGAACAAGTAAATACAGTGCAAAGAACGTACCTTAAAGCTAAGGAGCGATGGCAGCAAAGAACAAGTAAATACAGTGCAAAGAACGTACCTTAAAGCCAAGGAGCGATGGCAGCAAAGAACAAGTGAATACAGTGCAAAGAACATACCTTAAAGCTAAGGAGCAATGGCAGCAAAGAACAAGTTAATACAGTGCAAAGAACGTACCTTAAAGCTAAGGAGCAATGGCGCAAAGAACAAGTAAATACAGTGTAAAGAACGTACCTTAAAGCTAAGGAGCAATGACAGCAAAGAACACGTAAATACAGTGCAAAGAACGTACCTTAAAGCTAAGGAGCAATGGCAGCAAAGAACAAGTAAATACAGTGCAAAGAACATACCTTAAAGCTAAGGAGCAATGGCAGCAAAGAACAATACAGTGCAAAGAACAAACCTTAAAGCTAAGGAGCAATGACAGCAAAGAACAAGTAAATACAGTGCAAAGAATGTACGTTAAAGCTAAGGAACATTGGCAGCAAAGAACAAGTAAATTCAGTGCAAAGAACGTACCTGAAAGCCAAGGAGCGATGGCAGCAAAGAACAAGTAAATACAGTGCAAAGAACATACCTTAAAGCTAAGGAGCAATGTCAGCAAAGAACAAGTTAATACAGTGCAAAGAACGTACCTTAAAGCTAAGGAGCAATGGCGCAAAGAACAAGTAAATACAGTGCAAAGAACGTACCTTAAAGCTAAGGAGCAATGACAGCAAAGAACACTTAAATACAGTGCAAAGAGCGTACCTTAAAGCTAAGGAGCAATGGCAGCAAAGAACAAGTAAATACAGTGCAAAGAACATACCTTAAAGCTAAGGAGCAATGGCAGCAAAGAACAAGTAAATACCATGCAAAGAACGTACCTTAAAGCTAAGGAGCAATGGCAGCAAAGAACAAGTAAATACAGTGCAAAGAACAAACCTTAAAGCTAAGGAGCAATGGCAGCAAAGAACAAGTAAATACAGTGCAAAGAACAAACCTTAAAGCTAAGGAGCAATGGTAGCAAAGAACAAGTAAATACAGTGCAAAGAACGTACGTTAAAGCTAAGGAGCAATGGCAGCAAAGAACAAGTAAATACAGTGCAAATAACGTACCTTAAAGCTAAGGAGCAATGGCAGCAAAGAACAAGTAAATACAGTGCAAGAACGTACCTTAAAGCTAAGGAGCAATGGCAGCAAAGAACAAGTAAATATAGTGCAAAGAACATACCTTAAAGCTAAGGAGCAATGGCAGCAAAGAACAAGTAAATACAGTGCAAAGAACATACCTTAAAGCTAAGGAGCAATGGCAGCAAAGAACAAGTAAATACAGTGCAAAGAACGTACCTTAAAGCTAAGGAGCAATGGCAGCAAAGAACAAGTAAATACAGTGCAAAGAACGTACTTTAAAGCTAAGGAGCAATGGCAGCAAAGAACAAGTAAATACAGTGCAAAGAACGTACCTTAAAGCTAAGGAGCAATGACAGCAAAGAACAAGTAAATACAGTGCAAAGAACGTACGTTAAAGCTAAGGAGCAATGACAGCATAGAACAAGTAAATACAATGCAAAGAACGTACCTTAAAGCTAAGGAGCAATGTCAGCAAAGAACAAGTAAATACAGTGCAAAGAACATACGTTAAAGCTAAGGAGCAATGGCAGCAAAGAACAAGTAAATACCATGCAAAGAACGTATGTTAAAGCTAAGGAGCAATGGCAGCAAAGAACAAGTAAATACAGTGCAAAGAACGTACGTTAAAGCTAAGGAGCAATGGCAGCATAGAACAAGTAAATACAATGCAAAGAACGTACCTTAAAGCTAAGGAGCAATGTCAGCAAAGAACAAGTAAATACAGTGCAAAGAACATACGTTAAAGCTAAGGAGCAATGGCAGCAAAGAACAAGTAAATACCATGCAAAGAACGTATGTTAAAGCTAAGGAGCAATGGCAGCAAAGAACAAGTAAATACAGTGCAAAGAACGTACCTTAAAGCTAAGGAGCAATGGCAGCAAAGAACAAGTAAATACAGTGCAAAGAACGTACGTTAAAGCTAAGGAGCAATGGCAGCAAAGAACAAGTAAATACAGTGCAAAGAACGTACCTTAAAGCTAAGGAGCAATGGCAGTAGCCATTAAGAAGAGTTATGAGTTGACCGGCATGTTCATGGAAAAGAGCTGTCAGCAAACAATAAGAATTTGTCATCTCCTTGCAAAGACAACTTTAAAAACAGCATTTATGGTACTGTACCTGATTCATAGTCCCTGTTTTTAAACCAACATAGTGTAGAATGAGTTAAGAGAAGGTAAGGTAATGTGATTCTACATCCATACAAAAAGCTGCATCTATTTCATAAATGCTCATGTGATTGAATGCTGCAATATTGAGATGGAAACGTTAAGTCTTGGAAAATCAAAATGGTACAAACAGAAAAACATTTATTTATTTATTTTTGTAGTGAAGCAAGCACCCCATACAAACCATGTGGGGGCCGTGCCTCTCACACCTTCTGCTAAGTATATATACCAACTCCAAGATCACACCATAGTGGGGAAAACACCAAAACCCATATCCCTGCAGTCCCGTGATCTCAAACAATACAGGTCCTGTTCACTTCTCTGCTTCAGTGTTCCATGATTTGACATTCGAACCTCAATATTTAGATGTTCAGTCTTGTAAACATTTGAGTAAATGACACAGACCCCAAAAGCACACATTGGCAGACTAAACTCACTGTGCAAGACATAACTATAAATTAAGAAAACATGAATACTGTTAAAAACATTTTGGAACAGAATTAGAGGATAAGCTAAACTTGTAATTTTTATGACAGTTGGGCAAGTCAGTAAAACTCGGATTATCAAGTTATACTTTATTGAATATACTTAATGGAGAGTATGGCTTATTATTTATTTAACTTTGTTGAACAGGTTGGTGGTGTGATCCTCAGATCATTGCTTACAATAACACAGACCAGAAAGGTATTTACAAATTTGAAACACATTTACCATTTCTATACCATACAGTATAGTGAGTGTGACATAAAATGTACAGAGATGAGGAATATTTGAATTCAGTGCAAACACAGAGGTTTGGGCTGTTTACCATTCAGTGGTGCTTTAGGACTAGTGTATAACAATAAATAACTAAATAGCAACAGTTATCAAGCACATATGCAAATGTGCGCTTGTCCAAGTAGATCTGTATATGTTAGAAGACAGGATGTCTATGTGAGTGTAAGCTAACCCATTGAGATAATGTTTACCATTCGGCACCAGATTTGTAAAAAGGTGAAACAGTTTGATTTTGCTAGTTAAACCAGTGTTTCTCTTCATCTCAGATTTTGAAATATCAAAGCTAGTTATAAAATGAAAGGGCTGTGATTGTTGCACTCACTCACATGAATAGGTATGAGGTGTTTCATCCCCAGGAGGAAAAATGTTTGTCTATGTAGAACTTAGCTGACATCAATAAACAGTCCTTCTCAGTGAAGTTTCATTAAGCTGGTTTGATAAATATCTCTTGTCAAATTGCTCCTAACTTTGTTTGCCCTTGATGCAAAATCTTTTTGTTATTTAAATGGCACAAGGGGCTTTGGCCCAAAAATACTGTTTTGTATAATTGTTGTACTAAATAATTTTATTTCACTTTGTGTCCATAAAGAACACGGAGGAAGAGCCTCATCAAATGTTTCAATACCTCAAGGAAATGAGCAAGTAGAAAATGTGGATATTATAGAAGGAATGATATGCTGCAGCAGCAAGAGAGATTACTGTGAGTAATCACGTAATCAACTCAAGTTTATTTAAACCCAAAACATCTAAAACTGTGAAAGGCCACTAGTCAAACCAGCACCACCCTCAAAGTCTCTTTTTTTTGGGGGGGGGGGGCAAGCTCCCTGTACTCCTGACATAGAGGCTAGCTCCAACCTTCGAATGTATAATATACTTATATATATATATATATATATATATATATATATATATATATATATATATATATATACACACACATATACACACACACACACGCACACACACCAATTCCAAGATTCCACAAACTCACCCTTCTCCAAGTCTATCTGCTATGACAGCATGCTGGTAATCTCCCAGGTTCAAAATTCTGAGCATCAGTCAACTGACTAGTGACAAACAATAGGTCCCCTGATAAAGAGTGGCACTTATGAAGATAATAGTGTTATCTCATTATCAGTGTGAAAAAGAAAATAATTTTCAAATAGTAACAGAATGGAGAACAGATGTCACATAAAGTTGGAGGTATTTTTTTAATTTCTCCTTTGGTGATTCTTTCTTCTTAAAACTAATTTCTTGTCTCTCGCTCACCTATGATAAATTACCCATTTTTATTTTCTAGGAAGCATCATTAGCTGCTGGCTGCAGTTTATGCTGGCACTTAAGCTTTTTTCCCCACAAATACAGTGTCTCTGTGTTAGACACCAGCCTCCAAAAGAGTTTCAACAAAACTGGCATATGTGTACGAAGAACATTATGAGCAATAATATGAACATCTAGGGCTGTCATTTGTTAGGCAATGAAGAAAGCAATTTAATTTAAGGAACTGCCTGTTTTGGATACCCCTCAACATATTTGGACCATCTAGAGTCGAGTTATCAATTTTTTAAACTTAATACCAGCAGTAAAATTTACATAAACTGGGGAAGATTTTACTTGTTACATTCTAAGAAACACAGCTCTTAGATGTCAAATACCATTCAACACAATGTGTGATATACTTGCTTTCAAAGGTAGGCCCAGAAAGGCAGAGATGATATATGGGAACTTCAGTTAGCTGTGCTTCAGTGTATCATGCCATGTTGTATTTTATTTGTTAAGAAGGCACCCATAAAACAAGGATATCTCCAGTAGATAAAGCTTCTGTCTGACCTAAAATAAAAATGCATTAACTTAAGAAAGGGAAATGCCAGTAAATTATATGCCAGGCTTCGCAAATATATATTTTATTTTGGGACTTTTTAGTCTAACAAATGCTTCTAATTTCACAGCAATTTCCAGCATCGATTCAGTATTAATTTAAAAGTCTGTAAAAGCATCCATTAATCGTTATCTGAAATTCTAGCACTTTGTTCATACCGTCATTTTCTAAGGACTGTTCTATATCCATAGTCCCTTTGCAGTTGTTGATTTGTGTATAATGACTGTTTAACTGGACATGACATAATATATTTTCATTCTCTTTCTTTTTCAACAGGTCATCCTGCCAGACCTGGCAGTGCTGAGGATTGCAGTCTATGATGATAACAACAAGTTAATTGGTCAGAGGATATTACCTCTTGATGGTCTTCAAGCAGGCTATCGACACATTTCTCTAAGAAATGAAGGCAACAAACCTTTGTCTTTGCCAACTATCTTCTGCAATATTGTTCTGAAAACCTATGTGCCTGATGGATTTGGAGGTTAGTTATATAGGCAGACATTTTAAAGAGGTGAATTTAGTGGATTGCTTAAATAAAGAGCTGATCTGGGAACTAAGCCAAAACCTTGATCAAATCATTGTATATAAACTGGTTTTCTAACAATTGAATCATAACCAGAGTTAAAGAATCTTTTTTCCTTTCTGAAAACTTTTTCTTGAGTTTCAAAAAAGAACCAGTTAATTGAAATATGAAGAAACAACATTGGTCTACACTCTTTATAGAAAGGTTAGAGGCCCCAGTCAGCCATGTTAAGTTTTGAAAAAATAAAAAATCCCTGGATAGCTGCTTGACATTGCAAATCAAATTTTCTTGTTTCTAATAAATTATCTAATGTCCTCCTGAAAAAAAAATTCCATCTATCATTTGAAGGCACAACTTATAGATTTCCTGCTGTCTTACGTATAAGATTGCCATGTGGTACCTCAAGTCCATCACCATACCAGTGTAAAGAGCTCCCTGTAACAACATAAGAAAAACTCCCCATGTATATTTCTGCCAAACAAAATGCTATGATGTAATTAATGTCTGTGTTCTTTAATTTTACCAAGTAAGACGTGTCTCAACTTGAGAATAAATCATGTCTGTTAAAGCCATACTCAGCCACTTCTCAGCCCACTTCACCCCAGATAACTTCCAGCACTTCATGAACATGCAGTGAATGATACACTTAGATCCTCACTTTAACATCTAGTGAAATAATTACAGGATACTGAGACCGAGAGACCAAGCACATTTACCTAATGGCAATTTCACAGCTGCATGAAAAAAGGTGCCATGGAATAGCTATTTGTGCTACTTGCTTCAGTTCAGCCAAGATCTGTTGCACAAAGACAATCAAGAAAAATCTAAACATTTTATAATCCGCCATGGGAATATGTATTATTGGCAATCTGGAGAGAAGCTTCTCACTATTTGGGTTGAATAGAAGTACAACTATTTCTGCCCTCAACTAATAGTCATTTAAAGAGGTATATGCCAAAAAAAAGATATCCCACCTCCAGCAATAGGTAAATGTATGCATGTGTGTTAAAGAAATAAAAATGCAATAACGTCCATGAATATATTCTTGATCGGATAGTCCCAGCTAGGTTTTCAAAAGTTTCAAACATCTGACCTCTGTCCATGTCACAAAGATCATTCTGCAGCATATTTCCAAACTTTCTAATATGTCTCTGGTTTTGTTGTCCCTGAAGTATCTAATGGATTGATATAATATGACACAGCTGTTTCCACCAGAGCACACCTCTGGATCGTTCTTGCTAACTTTGTGAACAGCTCAGTAGAATCTCAAGAACACTCTTCCTGCCTTGATGAGGCGGTGTAGTTGCATATCATATTTGACTTCTCCACCAAATCCTAAAACAAGAGTCCTGGCCAAGCAGTTAAAAATCCCTGATGGTACCTGTCCCTTCTCAGCAAGCTATTAATCTCGTCTGCTCCAGAAAATACTTTGTCAAATAATAGTGGAAAATACTTTTCCATCTCTAGGATTCTGATTACCTTTTAACAGAAAGCAATGTGCATGTGCTGTCACATCCATGTTGGGGTGAGGCAGAATGTATCTTTACTAATGTTACACATGACAGTTGTTATTACTAATGTTACACATGACAGTTGTTAATGTTACACATGACAGTTGTTATTACTAATGTTACACATGACAGTTGTTATTACTAATGTTACACATGACAGTTGTTAATGTTACACATAACAGTTGTTATTACTAATGTTACACATGACAGTTATTACTAATGTTACACATGGCAGTTGTTATTACTAATGTTACACATGGCAGTTGTTATTACTAATGTTACACATGGCAGTTGTTATTACTAATGTTATACATGACAGTAGTTAATACTAATGTTACACATGACAGTAGTTATTACTAATGTTACACATGACAGTTGTTATTACTAACGTTACACATGACAGTTATTACTAACGTTACATGACAGTTATTACTAACGTTACACATGACAGTTGTTATTACTAACGTTACACATGACAGTTGTTATTACTAATTTTACACATGACAGTTGTTATTACTAATGTTACACATGACAGTTGTTATTACTAATGTTACACATGACAGTTGTTAGCCATTTCATCCTATTTTTGATTTCTTTTTTTTTTTTTTATTCATTTATAAATTTTTCTGCCACAAACAAACCACAAGGCAAGGACAAATGTAATATATGTAAGCAGTATAAAGTCATAAATCAGTCATCATATATCTGGGAGCTGACAGGAAATTGAACTACCCCAAAAGAACACACACAGACACAAGGAGAGTATACAAACTCCACAATGATGGTCATCAGAAGTCAGGATTTAAGACAGGACCCTTGAACTGTGAGGCAGAGATCTTAGCTACTGGACCAATGTACTTCTGTATGACATTTCCTAACTGGCTAGTTTCCATAAAGTCCAGGTAAATAGTTGTGCTACCACTGACCGTGTGATGCATGTCTTTGAAACATACTTTAGTTGGCTCCCAAATTAATCTAAATAACATGTCCCTCCACCTCTGCCACATGTCTTCTGGAGGGCAATTTCCTGTGGAACAAATTGAAATTCATAAGCTGCAGAATAGTGACATATAGACTGAAGAATTTTTTGTTCAATTCAGAATCCATTTAATTTCCATATACTGGAAGGATCACTGTAGGTCTTCATGAATGTTCTGGTTAAAGTCCTAGGAAGGATGAGACGGATGAGGTTCCTGTCCTAGGTGTCAGACTGCAGGGAGTACCAACCATCACAGAAAAGTATTATTATTATTTTATTTAAACACTCATTTATCGGACAAACAATGTACAAGTTCAGTAACTGCGCTCTTTTCCCTTTCCTCCTCCCATCACATAAGCAGACAGGGATCCCCCATCACCAACAACTAAAACATGTTGGTTCACTTCCAGAAGACTGGCATAAATACCTGCCTGTTTTGTACATTCCCTGATATAGGGTAAATGTCATAAAGGAGAACAAGTGATAAAAAGAACAGTCAGACAAGTATAGTGACTGAATGTGTAGTTTTGTGCGGTGGTGTTTCTGTTTACAAGAAAAGAAGTCAAAAATTAGTGAAGGAACACATAGTAGCTGATTGTCATATTACCTGCCTTTCTGCTTATCATGCTTAGCTCAAAGGTTCATAGGTTCATAGGTTGGTACTAGGCTATCGGCCCTGGGACCTATACAAGCCTAGCCATAACAATTCCCTGGCCATTTCTTCCCACACTATTTACTTCCCTGGACCCCTCTCTAGCAGGGCGGCTGACATAAATCCCTAGGGTGAATTTCCTATCTCCCATCCAATCATCAAGGTTCCTTTTGAAGAGGGCCAAGGAGGCGCTCTGATTGACATGTGTGGGCAGTCTATTCCAGAGTCTGGGGAGTCTGTGGGTCAGGAACCTATCCCTCCAGCATGTTTTGTTCATTGTGATGAAAAGGGTTATAGGTAGGTACTAGGCTATTGGCCCTAGGGCCTACATAAGCCTAGCCAACAAGTTTCCCTGGCTTACGCCACCCAAGAAAGTTATTTTCCTGTGCCACTGTCGAGCAGAGACACAGAAGTGATCCGCAGGGTGTATTTCTTATTTTCCATCCACTCATCAAGATTTTTCTTGAAGAGAGCTAATGAAGAACTTTGCTTGACATAGATGGGTAGCCTGTTCCAGAGTATGGGAAGTCTCTGGGACAGGAATCTATCCCTCCAGCATGTCCTGTGTATTGTGGTGACAAGGTTTAGGTCCCTAGAGCATATAGCTTGGAGGGATTGGGATTTCTTTAGGTGTAGCATGTCCAACACCTCTGGGTTTGACATAGCTTTATATGTTAGGCAGAGATCACCTCGAAGTAGGCGATATGCTAAGGAGTAAAGTTGGAGTTTTTTGAGACGGTCAGTGTAGGGCATCTGTTTAAGGCCAGTAATCCTCTTTGTGAGGTACTTCTGTGACCTTTCCAGCTGCTGCAGATGTCTTGTGAGGTGCATTACAAAAGGGGCTTTGTACTCTATAATGGGTCTAATGAGTGTTGAGTAGAGGGGAACAATGACCTCTTTTCTTGGATGATAACCCTTTTATGATGAGGTGTGCCATGTAGAAGGACTTCCTGATTGCTGTGGCGATGTGACTATCAAAGGACAGACTACTGTCCACCTGGGTCCCAGGGTCTCTTATCACACATTCGGTGTTAAGTAGACTGCTGTCTATGTAGTAGTTTATGGGTACAGATTTTTTACCAAAGGGGATGACAATGCACTTTTTGGCATTGAACTTGAGGCCATGGCTCTGACACCAGGCATCTGTCTTAGCTAGGCCCTTCTGTAGGATTTCCGCATCATTTGGGTACTCGACTATGGCTCCTAGTTTGCAGTCATCTATGAACTTCATTAGCCAGAGGCCTTCTGTGTTAGCCTGTACTTCAGAGAAGTAAATACCAAACAGGAGAAGTCCCAGGACTGAACCCTGTGGTACTCCACTTGTCACTGGTTTGAGATCAGATTTGGAGTCTGCAACTTTTACAGTATGTGTTCTGTCAGTTGTCAACCCATCTTGTGACGTAGGGATTTATACCTAGTTTAGTGAGTTTAGCTATAATTCCTGAATGGGGGATGGTGTCAAAAGCCTTGGCGAGGTCAAGATAGGCTGTGTGAACCGCCTTACCCTCATCTACGGCTTTGGTGACTGCCTCAAAGAAGTCGATCAGGTTCAGGAGGCATGATCTGCCTTTCACAAACCCAAACTGGGTGGGATCCAGAGTTTGAAGGTTACCAATGTCTTTGTTTATGAGTTCCATGATGATACATTCCATGGCCTTGCAGACCAGGCTCATCAGGCTAATAGGGCAATAGTTCCCAGGATCAGTGGTGGCTCCCCCTTTGTGGAGTGGTATAACTGTTGCTGTACACCATTCAGTGTGCACAAAGCCTGTTGTGAGGCTATGATTGAACATGGTGCTTAGGTGGGGAGCCAGTTCGTTCTGAAGTTCCTGTAAAATGCAGCCTGGGATGTTGTCTGTTCCCATGGATGCAGTATTTTTGGCTTTAGAGAGTGCAGCTTTTACCTACGTAGTTGTGATTACAGGGACTCTGCATTCTTCCGTATAGATATGGGCCCTTTAGGGGGTGGGGGGGTAAAGTTAGCACAGAACCTGTCGGCCAGGATGTTGGCAATATCAGTTGGTTCTGTAATTTTCGTGCCATTGTGCTGTAACGCAGAGCAGATCTCGGTGTTGCCATTGAGATTCTTGACATAGCTATAGAATGCTTTGTGGTTGTCCTTAGAATCAGTGGCATTTTTTTTTCGTAGCTATTTTTGGAGGATCTTATAAGGGATCTCAGCTTCTTACTGAGCTTAACCAGTGAGCTCTTCCACTCATGGGATTTTACTCTCTTTTGCAACAATTTCTTCCTTCTGTTGTACAGTTTGTTTATGGCAGGAGACCACCAGATTGGCTTCCTTTTTTTGGAGGATAGCATCTTGGTTCTCTTTGGGATAGCACGATACATGCACTCATGTAAGTGCTTATAGAGTGCATTTGTGTAGGATTCAGCAGTCGTAACTGTATTGTCCATCTGCATGGGTGTCATGAAGTTCACCACTTTTGTCTTAAGAAGCATGAAGTTGGCTTTGGAGAAATTTTTACCATGGTTTCCTTAATGGGGGTGGGGCAGGATGTGGATACCAAGGGTGATTAGCTTATGGTCGGATCGGACCAACGAGGAGTTGACTTCAGGTGTGAAACACTGGTCACTCATGTTGGTAAGGACTAGGTCTAGGATATTGTTGCCCCTGGTGGGGGTGTGGATAAGTTGATCCAGGGCAGTGGAGTTTATGAATTCCAGAAAGTGTTGTGTGAAGGAGTTGGTACATGGGTAGTTTTCCCAGTTAATGGTGGGGTAGTTGAAATCACCCATTATTAGGGTGTTTGGTTGAACCCTAATATTTTCCAGTACATCAAGAAAAGAGGAGTGGGAATCCTGGGGCATGGTGGGGGGTCTGTAGCAAGCTCCAATTTGGATTGCAGTTTTGCCCAGAGTTAGTTGCACTTGGATAACCTCGTATGCATTATGCTGAGCAACTAGCCTGGAGGTGTGGATAGCCTTAATGAATGTGGACACACCTCCGCCTTTGGTGTTCCGGTCCAGGTTACATGGCCGAAAAGTGTGGTATGAGTTATAGGCTGGTAGTGCAGGGGTGCTCTCTGGAGCCTTGAACCAGGTCTCAGTCACTGCACAGATATCAATGTTCTCCATTTTAAGGAGTGCCTCGAGTGAGTGCATTTTGAGATTTAGATTTCTAGCATTGAGTAGCATTACCCCAGTTTTTGCTTGCCTGTTCCTGTTATGGTGGTGAATTTGTCATTTGAACCTTGCCTAAAAAGGTACTATGGGGCGGCAAGAGCCTTAACCAGTATCTGGAATCCCAGGGGCGACAGGTGCAGGCCATCTCTGGCAAAGCATTGTGGTCTGTCGACCATGTCATCCCAAGCAGACAGATACTGGATCCCCTTAGAATGACACCAGAAGTTTAGCCAATTGTTGAAGTCAATCATTTTGTCCTTGTACTGCGGTATCATTCTGGGTGATGGCAGAATGCTACTCAGGGCTAAGGTCATACCTGCCTAGGCTACAAGATCAGAGAGCTCTTCCATGTCTCTTTTCATGTAGTCCAGAGAGGTACGTCTCAGGTCGTTCACACAAACATGGACAATGACAGAGAAATATTTGTACTTGTTGTGGAGTGACCTGAGTGCGTGGGTTATGTGGCGGATCCTAGCACCTGACAGACAGCTGATAGTAACCTTCTCCTTGTTTAGCCTGGTGAGTGGGACATCAGTGTGCCTGACTATAGAGTCACCTGTGACTAGTGTATTGGATATGTTGTTTTGCCTTATTGTCCGTGGTTGAGTGGCACACTGAGTCTGTGGGCTATGTGTCATTTGGGTTGTGTTGGGGGTGGAAGTTGCTTGTGTTTCTGCTTTGGAGGTCTCTGTTGCTTGGGCAGAGTATTATTGAGAGCCTCTGTGAATGTTTTTCTGTTTCTGTGTGGATTTTGGTGGTGTAGATTTAGTGAGACTATGAGATGTGTGGTGTGGTGCAAGTGTTTACCTTCTCCTCTTGAATGTCAAGTTTAGTCTTGGTTGGAGAGAGCTTTACCTCAAGTTTGGCTAGAAAAGTGCATCTCTCAAAGGTTGTAGTGTTGGGTGGTAGGAGGAGAGGGTTGACTGTGTACATGAGGCTATTTCTACATTGCCCCAAGATGCCCAGATTCATCAGATAGACAGGAGAGAACACTGGGAGCTGACCCTTGGACATGCCTGAATAAAAAAAATATTTTCCTCTAGATAAGTGAGGAAAGTGAGTATAAGAGCTGTTTTTCTCTAAGCAAGTGAGGAAAGTAAGTGCAAAAACTGTTTTCCTCTAGGTAATGAGGAAGGTTGAGTGCTATAGTAATTAGTAGCTTATTTAGTGCTTACAACAAGTTCTGAACAAGTGCTGAGCACGAATAAGCAAATTCAAGTGCTAAAACTAAGAATCTGTATCTGCACTAAACTAGTTACAGGAAAGAAACAAGTGCAAATGTGGGGTTTCAAATCATAAAGTTGAGAGAGATGGAAAAGATTGCCCAGACAGTCAATAACTACAATTTCTGGGCCAGAACCACTCCTTATGTGGTAGACAATTTACCTAGTGCTTACCACTCCCACTGACAAGCCCTCCAACACAGAAAGTCCTGGATACAGCAAATTTGTATCTGGACTACACTAGTTACAGAAAAGGTAGGAAACAGGCTTACAGTTTGTTTTTTTTTTTGTTTGTTTTTTACAGAAAAATAGCTAAAACAGCAGTAAAAATAATTCAAATGCAGTGCAAGCTAGCACACTTGAGTATGTAGCAATATTAGACCAAACACAGTTTAAAAAATGCAATTAAATTTAAAATGACTAAAAACAAGTGTAGAAAGAGTGTATTAGGTAGAATGTGGTAAAGAGATGGGACTGGGCAGAGTGTCCCAGATCAAATCTACAGTGGGGCAGTCAACTGCAAAAGCCACCAAATTTAAACAAGAAGCCAGAAATAGGGAAGGTGGGTGGGACAAAACACAGAGATCTGAAAAACTATACAGTGAATCAAAAATAACAGTGTACAACTCTGAATAAAATTAGTCCAGCAACAATTTACAGTACACAGTTCTGAAGAACCAAAAAAATATACTTAGCTCTGTATATTTCCAGATTGTTTGGAAAGAGCTCTATTAGACACAGGTTCCAGCAATGATATCCCTGGAGCGTGTGTCTCTGAGGGATTGGGATTTCTTTAAGTGTAGCATGTCCAACAGCTCTTGGTTTGACATGACCTTGTATGTTAAGCAAAGATCACCTCTGAGTAGACGATATGTGACAGAGCATAGTTGGAGTTTTTTTAGACGGTCAGCATAGGGCATCTGCTTTAGACCTGTGATTCTTTTAGTGAGGTATTTCTGCGGCCTTTCCAGTTGTTGCAGATGTCTTGAGAGGTACATACCAAACAGGGTGTTGTATTCTATAATGGGTCTAATGAGTTATGGGTACAGTGAGACAATGACATCCTTTTTTTTGGATGAAAAGCCCTTAGTGATGAGATGTGTCACATAGAAGGATTTCCTGATTGTTGTGGCGATGTGGTTATCGAAGGTGAGACCATTGTCCACCTGTGTCCCTAAGTCTCTTATCACACTTTCGGTGTTGTACTGCCACCTATGTGGTAATTCACGGGTACATGTTTTTTTCCCAGAGGGGATAACTATACATTTCTTGGCATTGAGCTTCAGCCCATGGTTCTGGCACCAAGCATCTGTTTCTTTAAGGCCCTTTTGTAGAATATCCATATCATTTGGGGATTCAATAATGGCTCACAGTTTTCAGACATCTGCGAACTTTGTTAGCCAGAGTCCCTTAGTGTTGGCCTGTACTTCAGAGAAGTAGATGCCAAACAAGAGCGGTCCCAGGACTGAACCCTGAGGTACTCCACTTGTCACTTGTCTGGAGCTGGATTTGGAGTTGGCTACTTTTACAGTGTGGGTTCTGTCAGTAAGCCAGTTGGCAACCCATTGAGTGGCATAGGGATTAAAATGCCCAGCTTAGTAAGTTATATAAAGCTATCCTTTTAGTTTCTGAACTGACTGCCCAGTAAGTGGTTACCAGACAAAAAAAATGAAATGACTAAGTTAGGATATGAAGTAGTGAAACCATAGCTGGAAATATTTGCTGTAAAGAAACTTGGTAAATTTACCAGTTCTAGTGGAAGTCATCAAAGATTACATGGTGATTTTTGATCGCATGAGGAACAATTGGGGGTATCTATACTATGCCTACATGAAAGAGGGTATAGCAGTTTAGAGGTACTTCTGATGTACTTACCTTTTCAAAACACATCACATAATCATGCAATCTGAAATTCTAAACAATCATTACATTAAAGAAATGTGACCGTCAACAAATATAAAAAGCAGGTGTATGCTATATTTTTTACAAAGCAAATGCATTTATTTGTCAGATGAATAATTATTAAGTACGAAACCCAAAGGTTTATGCAAGTCCCTTCAAATCTATACTGTGGTGGTAGATGTTTTCATTAGGGTGGGGAATAAGTATGTCACTCCGAATGACAGTCTTATTGGTTCATAGGTTTATAGGAAGTTACTAAGCTAGTGGCCCTAGTGCCCTTACAAGCCTAGCCATGTTAAACCCAAGATGCCTCATCTGTCCTTATTAAATGAACATATTTAGCAGAACTAGTCTGTGGTCAACACTGACTCCCTCTGTCCATGAGTGACATGGATGCCACCCCTTGGGGTGAATTTGCGGTCTCCTATCTCTTTGTCCAGGTTGCACTTGAATAGGGTCAGTGAGGAGCTCTGCTTCACATGAATTGGAAGTTTGTTTCAGAGGAGCAGCAGACTCTGGGAGACATATTTGTCTCTCCAGCATGATCTGTTAATGTCACAGGCTAGGTTACGATAGCTAGAGCGAGTGACTCTTGTGCCATTAGATTTGTGTATGAGGAGCATATCCATCAGGGCAGGATCAGAGACTGACCTGTAGGCCAGGCACAAGTCTCAGCAGCCTGTATGATACAGAGTACAGTGACAGGCCTTTAGTCTATCCACATACGTCATGGTTTGGAGGCCCTGTATTTTCTTGGTGAGAAGCCTCTGTGGTCTCTCCAGCTGCTGCAGGTGTCTATTGAGGTACATGCAAAAAGGAGCATTGTACTCTATTAGTAGTCTGATAAGGGTCAATTACAGTGGGGCTATAACATACTTGGACTTGGATGTTATACTCTTACTTATGAGGTGCACAACGTAGAATGCTTTTCTTACCACAGAAGAAACTTGGTGGTTGAAGTTCAGACTGCAATCTGCCTGTGTTTCTAGGTCTTGCACCACCTGGTTTGAGCTTAGGAGGGTGTTGTCAGTACTCTAGCAAGCGGGGAATTCTACTTTGCCAAAGGGAATAATAATGCATTTTTTGTATTTAGTTTAGACTGTGGCTTTGGGTCCATTCATTTGCCTGTATTAGTCCTTCCTGTACTATGTTAAAATCATTGGGGGACTCAGTAATTGCACCCACTTTGCAATCATCAGCAAACATGGTAAGCGAAAGGCTGTCTAATTTAGCCTGAACTTCTGAGAAGTAGATTCTGAACAGTAAAGGGCCCGGCACTGAACCTTGTGGTATGCCACTGGTGACAGGTCTACTGATAGAGGTGGCGTCACAAACTTTGACAGTGTGTGTTCTGTGATTGAGCCAATTGGATACCTATCTAGTGATGTAAGGGTTAATTTCTAATTGAGAGAGTTTTTCAATAATAATTGAGCAGGGGATTGTGTCAAAGCGTTGGTCAGGTCAAGATAGGCAGTATGGACGGTCTTATCTTCATCCAGTACTTTGGTGACTTTTTCAAAGAAGCCCACCAGGTTTAATAAGCATGATCTAGCTTTAACAAAGCCAAATTGGGTTGGGTCTGGAATTTGAAGGTCACCTATGTCCTTGTTGATAAGGTCCATGATGATTCATTCCATGGTCTTGCAGATGAGACCTCTTAGACTTCTGGGTTTATACTTCCCAGGGCCTGTTGTTGGCCCCACTTTCTGCAAGGGGATTACTGTTGCTGCTCTCCACTCCACTGGAACAAAACCAGTTCTCAGGCTGAGGTTAAAGAAAGAGAAAAGTGGGTCTGCTAGATCCTGTTTTAGATTGATTAATATGCATCCTAGAATGTTATCTGGTTCCATTGAGGCCATGTTTTGGCCTTGGAGAACACAGATGAGACTAGATCTCTAGTGATACTAGGCAGAGGACTTGTGTCAGGTCTGTTTTGGGGTATAGGCGGGGGGAGGGGGTGGCAGGTGGGTGAATTTTGCTCCAAATCTGTCAGCAGCTTGGTGATTCCCTCTGGTGTAGTATGAGTGGTGCCATCTATTACCAACTCTGCATAAAGCTGGGCATTTTCTTTTAGGTTTCAGACATAATTAAAGAATGCCTTATTATTATCCTTAGTTAGGGACCCTATTTTAGCTTCGTACTTAGCTTTAGAGGATTTCATGAGATTTCTGATTTGCTTATTTGGTCAAGCTGAGGAGGGAATTTTTCCTCTGCTGAGTCAGTTTAGACATCAGTTTCTTTCTCTTGTTATATAACCGGTTTATACTTGTGGTCATCCACTAGGGTGGCTAGTTTTTTTTTGGGAGGACCTGGTTTTGATCCAGTCATGTACAGCTGAGTTTATACAGCTGCTTAAGTGTTTGTACAGGGCATCTGAGTACATCTCTGCACAGGAGTCATTGTTGTCTGTGAGTGCTGGCAGTATAAAACGTTTTATACCATTGCTTAGTAGCCCGAAGTTAGCTTTGGAAAAGTTATTCAGTTTTTTTTTTGCTCCTGTGGGGGTGTCAGGTCCAATAGTTAATTCAAACAAGACAGTTTTATGGTCTGACCTTACCAGGAACAACATTATACAAGGGGGAGTGCAGTGACTCCCCATGTTGGTGATTACTGTGTACATGACATTTGAGTCCCTTGTGGGAATGCAGATTATCTCTTCCAGTCCATTTGAATTAACAAAGTCCAGGAACCTCTGGGCAAGTGTGTCTGTGCTCGTATATGTTACCCAGTTAGTGGAAGGATAGTTGAAATCACCCATGACTAAGGTGTTAGACTGTATAGAGAGTGATTCTAGTATGTGCTTTTCTTGATTCATGGTGGGGGCCTCTAGCTAGCAATGATGTGGTAGGGTATTTTGCCTATAGTTAATTGGACATGGAATAGTTCAAGAGAGTCATAATGTTTGACCAGTCTTGAGGCCTACTTGGCTTTAATGAAGATGGATACCCCTCCATCTCTGGTTCTTTCATGCTCATTTTGAGGTCTAAATGTGTGGAAGGCATAGTAGTTTTGCACTGTTGGGGTGCTCTCTGCAGCCTTGAACCATGTCTCAATGACTGCACAGATGTCAGCATCTTCCAAAGTGAAGATTGCTTCCAGGGAGTGCAGCTTCATGTTTAGACTTCTAGCGTTAAGCAGCAGAAACTTGAGTTTGCCACAGGTGGAAATTGTTACGGCGTAAATTTTGTTGTTTTGACATTGCCTAATAAAGGCTCTATGAGGGAGGCATGCAGCTTTACCAGTATCCAGAAACCTTCCTTGCTTCAGATCGGGTTCTTTTTATGCATCTTCATGTAGCAGGCTGTCACATACATACCCAGATAGTAACCAAATGACAAAGGTTCCACAAAGCTGCACGAAAGGAGTCACAGAAACAATTTTGAGATTAAGCGCTTTCGTGCTTTTAATAAACACTCAGAATTTCATCATAATCTAACTGTTAAACACACAGCCAAAGTTTAAAAATTGTGACTGAAAAGTCGTGTTCACAAATGTCCAGTCACCATCCCCCAAGAACTCGGAGATAAAATTTATAGATACAGTGCGAAACAAAAACACATAGTGAATCTTAGTTCAAATCATAATAACAGTTTAGGCAAATGATGTCTTTATAGCCTCTGTGCCAGGTAGAGAACAACCCTTGAATCCAGTGTAAAGGAAAAACTATTTCTAAAGTCAGGGAATGAACACAAGGTAAAACAGCCACTTATATCTGAAAACCATTGCAATATTTCCCTATAGAATCTTTTAGAAGAAATTCTGAATTTATAAAAACTAACAAGTCATCTTGCATTCACTGGGACCCACTGTGTTGTCCTTAATATCCTGAGGTCACCATGTGGTTTGGGCTATGGGATCAGTTTAAGGGATGAATAATAAGGAGATAGGAGACACTTCTGTTTGGGACCTGTACATATGGTCACTGGAGTATATATAAAAACTATTTTGTCAGCCTTCATTGATATTTCATAAACTGTCATGAAAACTCATGTTAGATAAGGCAGAAGCCCATATGGGTTATCAGATCACAAAGACAATGGTGTACTTGTCTACCCTATTTCTATCCTAATAAACAGAACCATCTCTGAATCTTATGTCCCATCCATCTGGAAAATCTCCCATATCATCCCTCTGCATAAGGGAGGTACCTCAAATGAATTATCTAACTTCCGCCCAATAGCCCTTCTCTCCCCCCTTGCAAAAATTATGGAGTGATGCATCCATCAGCAATTACTTCAGTATCTCCTACAAAACAACCTTCTAGATGACTGCCAGCATGGTTTCAGGCCTCACCATAGTACCGCAACAGCTCTTCTATCCTTTACAGACTGCATTAATAAAAACAGGAATACTAACCTTCTATCTTCTGCTCTTTTCATAGATCTCTCAAAGGCCTTTGATATGGTTAACCACCAAATACTATTAAGTATACCTGAATCACTTTCCCTTGATCATCAACTAGTAAAATGGTTCCAATCCTACCTTGAAAACAGGAAACAAGCGGTCCTGTGTGAAAACAATCTATCTTCTCAGCTTCCTATCACCCTTGGAGTCCCTCAAGGATTCATTCTTGGACCTCTCCTTTTCACAATTTTCATTAATGATCTAAAAACTTTCCTTCCACAAATTACATGCATACAATATGCTGACGATTCAACTCTGGTATGTGCCGCATCCTCCCCTGCTGAATTACAGGCTAACACACAAACTGTCTTTACTTTAGTGGAAAACTGGTTCCATCAATGTTGTCTCCTCCTGAACCCTAAAAAAACTAAACTACTCCTATTTACTCCCACACAGAAATCCTCCTCTATCAATTTCACAGTAAAATCAAACAATGGCACATTAATAGCCCCTGAAACCACCACCAAACTCCTCGGTGTATTAATAGACAACCATCTCACCTTTGACTCACACATTAACGCTAGTATTAAATCAGTAAATAGAAAACTTGGATTCCTCTACAGAATCAGACCATTTCTTACAGAGTCAGCAAAGATCTCTATTGCACAAACCCACCTTATTTCCACCCTACTCTCCGCCTCACCTATATATATATATATATATATATATATATATATATATATATATATATATATATATATATATATATACCAACCTATACAAAACTAATCTAAATAAACTAGCAACCACCTACAACAACATAGCTAAATTTGCCACTGGTACCCCCTTCCGTACTCACCACTGCCTTAACCTTAGACATCTCGGATGGCTGGAAGTACAAAACCAACTAGTTTACCAGCAACTCATTTTTATTCACAAGATTTTACATCATCCTACAAATACTCCCATACTATGTAACCTAGTAAATTCTTATAAAAACCTTCCTACCCTAAGATCAGCTAAAAAACTACAAGTTGCCACTACTAAATCCTTTAACAAAGCTGGAGACTGCCTATTCTCAAATGCAGTTGGCAATTCCTGGTGCAAACTTCCAGCTGAGATTACATCCCTTACTTCCACCAACCTTTTCAAGAATCAGTTGAAAAACTTAATTAAAACCAAATGGCTTTGCCCCTGCTCTCAGCCTGACTGATACTTATTCTCCTCTTTCTACACTAACTCTCAAACTGGATTTCTTTTTGCTGAAACTCCTCTACCTTCCATATATGGCATGTTTAAACTTCTTGCTCTCTTTTTTGTATCTCCCCACTATGCTATATGAAGTTCTATGGATATTAAATATCTTTTTGCATTTTCTTATATAAATTTTTATTTTTATTTTGTATTTTTTATGCTTACTGAAACTGAACAAGAACTATTTCTTTTTTGGCTCTCTACAAAAAAAAAAAATTATTGTACTGGCATTCAGTTGTTTACTCATGTAATTATTGTTGTATTTAACATTTTTTTCTTGGGGACTATACAATTATTTTTTTGTAATCTCTATTTCTTGCGGATTATTTGTATAAATGTTTTTTTTTTTCTGTCCTTGTTATTGTCTCGGAGCTTTTCTCCTTGGGCCTCTACTGAAAATGGACATATATCCAGTTAGACTAGCCCGGTCAACAAATGTAAAATAAAAAAATAAATAAATAAACAATCCCATTAAAGATTTGTCAAATTTTTCTGACATTATGAATGAAATGGGTAACCTCACCAAAGAAACACTTGAACAATAAAAGTGGTCTTTATATGTTATCAGACGTTTATTATCCTACACTGATTTTTGCCAGCACTGGTGATATATTGAGACAATGCTCAGGAAACCTGAGAATGATTAGTGGCTCAGGAGTTTGACTAGGCTAGCAGGGGAGGACAGAAGCACCCATCCAAAGATATAGGGAGTGATCTAAAACCATCCAATGTCACAATCCTTCAAAGAAGGGTCAGCATTGCAAGAGGCAGTCACAATGGCCAGCATTTGGCCACCAAGATGCTTTGGTGGTAGCTTTATTGCATGTAGACGCAAGAGAGCACTTTTGCTTCAAGGAAGGTATTGTCCTCATTTTTGGGATGCTAGCGAGGACATAAACTACAAATGCCTATGTGATAGCTCCTACCAGCAAGCTCTTGCCCTCACTGGGGAATATCCAGGACAGGGGAAAAAATGGGTGTGGTTGATAGAGGGGATTTTGATGGACAAGTCACAGCAGGAAGAAGCTAACAGAAAAAAATGCACTGTGTTTTTTAAGCTATCCATAACTTTTGTGCCCTGATGGTCTAAGTCTTTATTCCAATGAATATTGTGTAATTAGAAAAGACACTTCCAGAACACATCAACTTGTTTATTAAAATCACTTAGTGTTTTCATTTCTATAAGGTTGTAATTTCTTCAAAGTGAAAACGTCATAAAACAATTACCTGTTCTCAAGAATGTTAAAATCAACCCACTCTTCTACCAGTCAGGCTAAATGTCATTTATTCCTGCAAATATACTGGCATAAACTGTAGACCTACAGTTTTGGCCCCTCAAAAGTTTCCTTAAATCCTGCTTCTCACTGTTTGATAAATTGTAATAAATCATTTTTGATTTTTCAGAAAACAATGCTCATATTTTAGTGAAACATACATTTCACATGTGGTTAGGGTACTAACTAGTGATGGTCAAATGTGCAATTCTGGTTAATCAACTTGACTGTACTGTAAGGGCAAAATGTTTTCAACTTTAGTTCAGCAATGTCTGTTTACATAGCATAACGTTTTAACTGTGAGACATTTTATGTTGGGGGGGGGGAGAAAACACATGAAGACTTTTTCAGTTAAAAGCAAGCACATCATAGCAATAAGTAATCTAGTAATGCTTTATACAAGCATTCTATGATTTATTGTAATTTTACTTGATTTTGTACCTGATGATCCTTGAGATGGAAATGTTGACTAAATGTACAACTCCAGGAGTAAACATATTCAAAGGTTATATCACTGAGATGAGTGGTATAGTTGAATGGTAGAATGCTCATGTGAATTTAACACTCCTTGTTTACAAGAGAGTTTTTTATGTTTTTACTCTATGTAAGTGTCAACATTATAGAGATGAAAGTGCTAAGTGGTTTTAAACAAGTGTATGTCTTCTGGAAGAGTCTTTTTGTGTTTTGTTTTGCTTTGAATCAACACTGAACAGGATATATTTTGGTTGGTATCTTGTAATCAGAGTACTAGAGTAACCCCATACTGACGTGGAGAGAACATGCAGAGTCCATGCTGACAGAAACTTGGGAACAGAATTATACCCTTCCCCCTGATACTGTGAGACAGAGATATTGCCACTGAATCACTATGCTTAGTATAGTAACCACCATCTCCCTCCCATGTCCTTTTAAGGTCTCCAGTTATAAATGAGTCCATGAACTTTTAAACCATGTAAACCGCAAACCTTTCCTGTTTTCTTAGACTTGACTAAAATATTAATTTCCTTCTAAGACTTGGGGTACAATAAGAACTGTTCTTTCTTGAGATGTGTGGGGAGGGATAGCTATTGCAAGAATTCTTCAACTTTGTCATGTGCATTGTCTTCTGAAGGCATATATATATATACAGGAAGTAGTCTCGAAGGAACTTTAGATCAAGGATTTGATCCCTAATTAATGTACGAGTTATATAATTGTAGATGGAGATTATCATATGTTGGGTTGTATTCTTGCACAGTCTAAAGATTAAATTCTACACTGCCCTGGAAGTGTCACTGCATCTTATCAGTTATATTTGTAGTTTATGTAGCACATGTACCCGCGGTGGTGGTGCTGTGGTAGCGTTGTCGCCTCACAGTAAGACACTGTCCGGTTCAATTCTCAGCTAGAGCGTCTTCTGCGTGGAGACATGCATGAATGGGCGTACCTTCATTGAAGGTTGTGCGTCAGGCCTGGCAAGCCAGTACGTAAAAATCAACTGCCAATCATTAGCGGACTGGAGTTCCGCTGTGACGACCCCTAACCGGGGAAAAGCCAAAAGACACAAATGTAGGACATTGTACTGATTTGATTGCTAAGGTTCCTAGACATTTCTGCAGCCTTCATAATATCTTACTGGTGTTACACTATCAAAATACATCAGAAATCTTGTAGGTTTATTAAGTGTTCTTACCAATCTCATTCTCTGGTTATTTACATCTCAGAGTCACTGACCTGCATGCCCCTTTAGTATATTGAAGAGAGATGTTGGAGAGGGAGCACCTTATTTCTTTCCATATTTGTGGGATATTGTCCACGATGGTTACATATTTGTAGAACTGAAGTATTTTACCTAGTTTACATATTTTTAGAACTGCAGTATTTTACCTATGCAGCCTGGGAGGGCAGCTTCACTTGGATGTCCACAAATACTATTTTTAGGGATAAAGGGGCAGGATCTCTGTCAAATAAACTCTTGATTGCATGTGTGTGTGAGGGCAGGGAATGTGTTACTAATGGTTACACCAAACTACTGTCTAGTTCCAAAGGAAGCAAAGCCAAAGAATCTTAATAAAATAAGCAACAAACAGTTTATTTGAAAGAATCAGATATGGGCTAATTTGTACCCTGCATGGACTGATTATATAAACACAGTAAGACACAAACTGTTCTAGGTGATACAAAACATCTAACTTCTCATGGAATTGATTTGGGCAGCTGTGCTTCACTGTACCACATTATAAAGAGCTTGAGAATTTCAGATCAGCTCCCTTTTACAATACTGCCTTACCTTCCTTTACTCTAAATGTTTGTGATATGTCATCTAACCACCTACTAGTGTGGTGCTAAGGTCACTATATGATCTTCCAAATTGCTGATGTGTACATGCCAGATATGACTGTTTGCATGTGTATGTGCACATCTGTGCATGTTTGTGTGGTAATCCTACCATGGGTTGTTGGGTTAATGTGTTCAGGATTAGTTCACACCCATGCACCCACTGAGCTCTGGGTTAGACTTCTGCTCCCTAAGACATTGCACTGGATTAAGCAAACAGGTTATCAGAGTGACTGGAATCACACACATACATGCACATACCCACACAAATGCACACACCACATAAATGTATAGAAACATGCAGAAACATATAGGTATTTTAAATTTCCATGCCAGTATTGCAATAAGTGAATGAATGAATGAAACATGGCAAATAGATACTAACATTATCTCTGCCACCCATTCAGCACTCCCTTTAAGATTTTCATGCACACAGCATTAATTTGATTGTGGTAATTTCAGATGATTCTGTTTTCTGAAACCCTAAGAACCATAATTAAAAATGAGATGATAGTGATCTATGAAGTATTAACCACAAATCTTACCAGTGCTTATCTATGAAGTGTTAACCACAAACCAAACCAGTGCATATCTATGAAGTGTTAACCACAAATCTTACCAGTGCTTATCTATGAAGTGTTAACCACAAACCAAACCAGTGCATATCTATGAAGTGTTAACCACAAATCTTACCAATGCTTATCTATGAAGTGTTAACCACAAGTCAAACTAGTGCATATCTATGAAGTGTTAACCACAAACCAAACTAGTGCATATCTATGAAGTGTTAACCACAAATCTTACCAGTGCATATAATGTCTTCCAAGTTACTGCTTTTCTTCATCCTTTGATGAAATTAGTATCAGTTCCTTTCAGGGAATAAAGGTGCATCTGTTTAAGGAAGAACATTGCTTAGTATCCAGATGGACTTGTATGTTCACAAATGCTTTGCCGCTTCATATTCTGCTCTAACTAAAAGCTGCTCTTCATTAACCGTATCAAACTTCAGTGCTTAAGTAAACACAAAAACACCACTTCGATGAGATTCCACAGACTTTTGATAGTACCAATCATCTACAAATAACACTTTAACATTGCCATTTGTTTGTTTAATTGCGTCTTTAACGTTATTTTTAACTTATAGGAATCAGGTTGTTTCTCTTCACCATAACCAATCATGCCAATTTTTTTTTTTGGGGGGGGGTTCAAATCTTGGTATCCATGGTATTGCCAGCCTTTTAAATGTTACCAAGGATTTCCACTTTTTCAGATACTCTGTATTCTTAGAAAAAAGCTAGTACCTCCACACTTCATACCTTCATTTTGATGGATTCTATATATTATTGCAATTAGGTCAATGTTCTTGTTGGGAGGGTGAACACAAAATGAGTTGCACACCGACAAGGAAAATCCAAACATTATCAATGCACTCTTTCACATAATGACCTCCTCTGTCATAGATTTCTTTCTTATTTATTCCAGGGTAAGCACTGTGTGCAGGTTTTGAACTACAAAGGTGTACATTTCTGTTGTACATTTCATACTGATATGGTTACCTGCACCATACCAACAGTACAGGTTATACTGTCCTACATTTCCTTTTCTATTTGAAGTTTTTGTCAGAGGAGATACTTATTTACATTATAAATTTACCCAGCATAGTGGAGCAATCAGAATAAATCCTTCACTGCAAAATGGATGATCCACATACATTTAGCTGGTTTAATTATGGTAGAATAATGAAATTGGACCATAGATAGATTAATTACACTTTACTTATATTAAACAGCATCTAAAATGTTACTTTATTCCCTGAATTTGTATTATACATTGATCTTTTACTTGAAAAGCTCAAAGAAGCTCCCAAAGTTTGATACATATGTCTGTAATATGTAAAAGTATGAATAGTAGTACACTGTTTTTAAAGACAAAAGCAAAAATTAAAATTCAGTGAAATACTACTAAAGCCATTTTTGTATGGTGATGTGGGAAGCTGCTCCCCAAACAATTCTGCTATTACCATACCCCAGACATAGGCATAGGCCAACTAGGCGGCCACCTAGGGCACCGCTCTAGCAGGGGCGCCTTTCCAGTATTTCTTTGGTGTAGGTAGACCAAGATGGGGGCACCAGGTGGTGTGGGGGGTGGCGCCATGGAGCCCTTTTGCATAGGGCACCAGTTGACCTAAGGCCGCTCCTGACCCCAGAGTAAGAAGAAATTCTCTGAGATACTGCACTGTCAGAAGTAGCTTGTAAGCAACATAGTCCCATTTTAATGATTGCACTTCTGAGTGTGGAGCACATTTGCATCAAACATCTGCCATGTTCCTGTTAGCAAGTTCAGCTACTGATAACTATCAGGGTATCTGTCTGATATTTCAGAAAAAAAAGTGTTGCTGAATTTTTTTGGGTGGTCACAAACCCATAGTCGGAAAAATGCCTATAGCAATATCTGAGGCCTAACACCTTGGACTTGTTCTATACCTGTATCCACTGTACATGTGCTAGCCACCTTTGTATTGGGTGGAGCCAGTCTATTCTATGAAATGGAAATATATTAAGGTATTCCTGTTGAAGCCTCAAGTTCCTGCTGCATTTTCTAGGTCATTGCAAGTAATGTACATTTAGTGTCAAATTTTTAAGATTCACACTCCTTAAGTCATCTATAAATGCAGAGAAGGTAATTATACTACTTGGATTGAAAAGATATATGGGTTATTCCTCTATTAAATGTTAGACACTTTTTCCTGTATATCCTCTATTTTTAGACTTCTCACTGAAGGTTTCAAATTAAATGCAAAATTTAGGTCAAAATTGTAGCCAATAATTATGATAAATCCACTTATTATGTTACAATTCCTGAAATATAGCTTACTATGTTGTCATAATCTAAAATATTTAAATTCAGAGATGAAAATATGCATATTCATCACCTAGACACATAAAAACATAATAAATATAGTCAAATATAAAGTGTTTTATTACTTCAGAATATGAAACACTAAATTCTCTGATTACCTACTTAATCCATTAGCATTGACCCTATCCCAACACTCTGAAGGCGCTACATAAAGAAACTTCTACCAAATCAGGGGGTTGCCCAGTGGAGGATGCATACAAATACTTCCTCACACTCTGCATGTGTACATCTATGGCAGTTCTGAGGACTGACAGTTGAACTACGGTATGTCTTAAGGATGTGGGATGAGACCAGAGTTCCAAACAAAAATGTGGACACAGACAGGATGTGAAAACTCCACACAGAAGGCTTCCCTGAAGGAATCAAATTGTGAGGCAACAAAGATTAGTATTACTCCTCAGAACCAACTACTTTCCCTGTACATTTGAGAAATTAGTTTCTAAAAAAGCCAAAACTACCTGGAAGAAAAATATTACCACCAGTATATCAAATATCATATTTTTTCTGGAGGAAATACATATTTCTTGTAATCTTTTAATTACAACCAAAATAACACTGATCCTTGAAAATTATTATGTACCTTTAACATAATTTAAAAAAAGACCCAGTCAGTTAAGTGATGTTGTACCCATTTGATTGGAATGCTGGACATCTTCATTCCATATGAACGATTAAAAAAAAAAAAGAAACATGAATCATATTTTCAAAAGCTGTGAATAAATCAATAAAAAGCCAACATGATTTTAATATTGTTCGGATATTTATACAGTTAAAGTAAATAAACTCATTTGTTGTACTGTCTGTTCTTGACTGAAGATATAAAGCTGTTAAAATAAGAAACCTAAATATCAGGGAATATGTTAATTTCTCAAGTGTATAGCCAGAAGGAACAACAAGGGAATAAGTCTGTAATTTTCCGCTTTGTTACTTCTCGCTTTTTTACCTGAAGTAATCATCTGTATGCACAAAGGCTCATTAATATTGTTGTAATTCATGAAAACCTAGAGGGAGCACCATTTCCCCTCATCGCATGTTAGATTCCAAGATCAAATCTAAGATTTCTATGTGATTGAAGCCGGATCAAATCATTATGTACTTGCCATTGTTCAGGTTAGGCAAATATCACTGTAAAACAAAGGTGCTTGCTGATGTTGACCTGCTAATATACATTAAGGCAAGCAAATCACAACCCTGTCATATCAGCAGGGTGAAGGATCTGCAACCCTAACCACTACTACCCACCAGAGAATGTTTTATCTTTTATAGGAACTCTACAAGAGTCCTTAACCTCTCATCATCAAGGGAAGTATGAGAAACAGCTTATTGTAATAGTCATTTGTGAATAGGGCATTTTACTGTATTTATTTATTTTTATGCCTTAGTGTTGAATGAAAGCCTTGGGGGCAGTTAGAGGACACACTGCTAACAAATGCTTTAGATTAGATTGAGACAAGGGGGGGGGGGTCAAGGCAGTGTTTGGATGGGGGAGGGGCAGGTATCTTCACAAAACTCTCTTTTTCTGTTTTTATTATTTTTTTCCCTTCTAAGACCAGTAACAATATTTGAATGAGTCTAACGACTTAAGCAAGGGAATATCAGGTGATCTAGGCAGAGACCTTCAGGTTCACAGGAAATGGTTCAAGGAGCTGAAAACCAAGAGGTCCATGTATCCTTAGCATGTACAGCTTCTCTGCCATCTTTATTGTTGTCACCTTGTTTACGTATTTAAACCTTTACTCTAATATTGTGGCTGCATACCTCTTTCTGCATCGAAAAGCTAGCATGCCTCTGATCTATTTTTGAAAAGAGCTCCCTGAAGCAATCCACCCTGCTGGCTAACAAATTAATATATAAGTAATGACATTTCAAAGAATTACTTTGATGACAAAAGGTTACATATGGGGGGGGTCATGCTGTAGTATTAGATGGTATTAAACGTGGAAATGAAAAACTCAGATATTAGATTATGTGTATTTAGGTTCAAGAGATCAAAACATGTGGATATCATTCTTATTACTTCCTTATCATTTTTTTTTTTTGTACCAAGAAAGAAAAGTAAGTCTAGCAGGACGTTACGTGGGAATGAACACCCAAAACATATTTAAGGCTTAGTGATAATGAGGATTTGGTTGAGCAGTGAGTGCCAGCATGTTAAATATGATAAATTATCATGGAGGAAGAGGTACAAATGTTTGCAAGATTTAGGCAGATTTTTGGTATCACTCGATTTTAAGACATCCTAGTAAATATAGTGTGTGAAGTTGTCAGGATGGTTGAAAAATGTTTGCTAGGGTATTTCTTGTTGCAGCAGCTTTTCCCAAAGGAATGTGTCACAGGACTAGAAATATGTTTTGTGAGCAAAAATTAGTGTTATTTTTATTATGGTGATTTGAGATGAAGTTGTAAATTAATTCGCTGACTTGAAATAATGTTATTTGGCCTGGTTACACAACACTACTACTGTAGTTTACTGAGTTACAACTTAATGTATAACAGGAAAAATTGGTAGCCTGGATCAATGTGTAATGTGTGAACAGGTCTCTAATAAACAAAATTATGCAAGTGCTCTGCTGAGAGGCTTGGATGCAAAGTTTGTCGAATTTTAAGAGACAGACTTGTATATTAAGGAAAGTGATGGTTAGTCGAGTAGCAGTCATGGTAATACTGAGCGAGTTTCCGTTATTGGCATTAACTGAGAGATGGTTAAACTAGCATCAGTCAGACATACAGAGGCTGAAGGGCCCACCTTAGGACTAGGATCATAGACATGTGAGCATGAGAAACCACTGGGGGACAGCTGTTGCTGGAATGCAGTGCTAGCCAAGGGGATGCTTGAAGTGGGCTTCATAGAAAATATCTTTCAGCAATGCAGAATCAGATGATCGGGCCATCAAGTTCCAAGACTAGTACAGGAAAGGTAATGAAGTAGGTACGTCTTCAGAATGTGAAGGGGGATAAAATCATTCTGCATATCAAGCAAATCAGTCTAAAAGTCACTGAGCAAGACAGCCGACTGGGAGTTTTTCCAATCAGATGAACATGTGAAAGTTTTTGCTAAATGTCAAGGAAGAGAGGCTAACTAAACCAGTGCTGTCTATGTAGATGTGCTGCATAGTCCTTTTTGCTGATATATTTCACATTGTTACATTTAGAATCATTTTCATTTCTGACTCGTTGAAGTGTACTGGCCTCTGTCTTGAAGGCAAGGCCTTCAGAAAGTGAAATAGCAACTATATTACATGTTCCTCTACTAGCAGCAGGGAGTATATATTTTCTCCTTAAAGCAATGGACGTTGCTTCTAGAAATTCAAATTATATAAATGCTTTTTAGAGTTACAGAGCTGTCATGCTCCAGTGGACGGATATAAAAGCAGCATCAGCACAAATGTTAAATTTTCAGCAAGCCTACAAAATACATAAAACTTAAACCATTCTGCCGTTAAGCAAAAATGCTATCAGCCACATCAGTGTAGATATGATACCCTGCTGTTCCTTTAGGGGATGGTCTCTCTGAGTTAATGGAAAACAAATGGAATAGATCAAGACATATTCTTCAACTAGTTTATTTAATTTAAGAAGATATTAAGATTGTCAGCTAGCACAAATAATCAATAACAGTGTTTTATTGCCAGTGATAATTAGCGCTGTGCTGTACTCATACTCTGCATGCATAAATGCATTACTTTTAGGGACTGTGGGGATTTATGTTTCATATATCAGTTTTCCAGTCTTTAAAATTTGTATTACTTTTCTCACCAAATATAATTTACATAAAACTAGTTCATATGTTTTCAGTCTTCCACTGTAAAGTCATTAGAACAATTTATTTGCAAGTGTTTTCAAAAATAGAGATGCAAAAAAATGCATGTTGTAAATTCACTTATGCAGACCTGTCAGGCTATGCATATATCTTTTTGTCCTTGAAACTGACTGATGTAAAGGATGATTTTTTTGTCTAAACCAAAGTAATGTTGCAAAAGTGTGAACTTTTCTTCCATAGAGTTCTTTAGTTCTTTGCTTTGTAATATTGTCCATTTGTTCAATTGTTTATTAATTCCTGCGTAAAGGGCAAAGGCCATTCAGAACGCAGACTCCTCAATGAATGTATATATCCTGGGAACTATCTAGGTATCACGTTGTTTTTTTTTGAATATCTGCAAAAGAAGAAGACTGTCGCATATGTAAAGAAGCCCTATTCCAAAGCTGAACCAATGACTGTTAAATAGTTTGCGCTTAAGACTGTCCTCGATTCCTCAAATCTGTAAGCAGAACATGCACCTCTGATTAAAATGCATTATTTAACAATTCAGTATTTAGTAGAGACCGATATTCTTCACTCCAGAGCCCCTTGTGGACTAAACAAAAGTTTATCCCTCACATATCTATAACTGATTGGAAAGACGCCTAGGCTTTAGAGCCTAGATGGGTATGATTTATCTCTACAAGTAATGATACGCCTTGTACATTTTCATTGGATACCTTCTAAAACCAGGACAGGAGCAAACCAACATGTTGTACTCAGTAGTAGGTTGAATGGATCTTATAAGAACAACCTTAAAAGACGGTCATTATTTCTTGTTGTAAAGTACTTACAAATTAAGCCAATAACCTAAATTGTTATATTCTGTCATCTTCTGTAACTTGGGGGGACCTAAGTTTAATACTTTTGTTGATTTTTTTTGGATAATAGACAATAGAATTGACGGAATTCCATGTTTTTATTTATTTATGTATTTGTTAAGACTGTATTCACTGTCAAGGTGCAATTGCTTTGTTAAGCTCTGCGATCTGTTGCCTAGTAGGTCACAACAAAAATTGCACTCACTGTTACTCTCCACCTACCTCACGTTCACATGTAACTTGTCTTGCACATGAAGTTACAGCAATACAGCTTGATGACAGAGTGAGACCTGATGTCTTCTGCACTGTAAGTATCACTCCTTGCTCTTTAGAGATGTCAGCTGACCTAAATATTACCAGACTCAGTACTCTGTCCCTCTTTTACCCTTAACAACACTACTGGCTGTGTAGATCTTGCATTTCACATACTGAGATTTCTAACTGAACCACTCGTTAACAGGTCAGTCGGATTTGCACTCACTTTACAGCTTGTTAACAGCACTGTCTCTGAGTGCCATATCACCAAAACAAACGTCATTACAATAAAATCATCACACCTAATCAAAATATCAGAAAAAAAAAACATTTGTGCAGAGGAAAACTCTATTTGTACCCTACCCAGACCAACACAGCATTAGGTATCCTAACTCTTAGACTATACAACCTCAGTGGTAAGAATACTTTAATACTTCCTGCCTGCAGTGTTGAGTAACCTTGGACTTAATGTATTTCATATTTGTAACAACAATATTTGATGTCTTCCATTCACTGATGCCACATTCACCTATAGTGTAATCAACAAACTCCTAGGTCACAATTCCATTAAAGTTTCAGCTAGGGCAAGGCAGTCATGTACAGCTAGACTCACTCACACTTCATGCAAAACCACTCTCTATGCAGACTGTCAGGTTCAATAAAGTCCTAATTGTCTTTCTGTTAAACTTAATGTTAGAGTCTCACAAATGAAGATTTTAGTCAAAGTTTTGCACAAGGGACAGGATAAATAGTTGTACTGATAAGACAGTCCATATCTGCACCAAATATAATGAGAACATTTAAAAAGTCCGTCATGGTGGATTGTCCATATAAAATGATACAGACATAAAATAAATTACTTAATGCTTATAAGAATTTTATAAGAATTCTTTCTAACTTAAGAACCCATTTAAGCAAAGTAGTAAAGTGTTGAGATGAACCATTAGGAAGCCAAATGCTGAATATAAACTTAAAATAGCCATTAAAATTAAAAATAACTACCAATCTTTCTTTAACTATGTCAGAAAGTTAAGAACGGACACCCAACAGCAATCAGAGCTAATACACAATAATGCTCTCCACCTTGCTCCAAATGAAACAGCTGATATCCTACCTCACAAATGTAGTCCACATTTTACTACTCCCAAAGTTACAACTATTCCACAGATTCCACAGCCACAACCAACCACACCATTTAACTACTGGAACAAGTCCTCTCAGCCCTCTCAAAATTTAACAGCACTTCATCCATACCAGGTTGCCTAATTATCAGTTAATTAATCTAAGCCTCTCCAATGGTTGCATTCCTGAAGCCTGAAAAATAGCCACTATAACGCTTTTGCACAGGAGTGGTCCATCCACAAACCCATAAGTCTCACCAGCCTTATATGTAAAAGTCTGGAATGTATTATCTCAGACCTCATTAATCTGAACACTGAAAATCTGTTAATCCTGGGCCTTTGTCAATTCAGCTTTGTCAGTGAAGGTCCTACCTATATAACTTCATTAATTTCTTTGAAAAAGTTGCCAAAGCACTAGGTAATGGTTATGCAGTAGATGTAGCATATCTGGACATGCCTTTGACACTATTCCAATTGCAGGCTTTATTGACAGACTTGAAAATCTGAAGATACATCCTTATGTTGTACTGTGGAAAGGTGTTTGGTTGTTTGATATAATCCATGTGGTTAGAATCACAGATGCCACTTCTTAAAGCAAAAAAAGTTACACCAAATTGTGTGAAACAAATGTATAATAGTTCATTTTGGTAAACAAAACAATCTGTTATAGCACAGAGGTGGCACTCTCCTGCAATCAAACACCATTGTATGAGATCGAGACATTTTTAATTGTTTATGCCTTATCTTTTAACAATCATGTCTCTGCAGTAGTTCAGAAGCCTTCAGTCTGGCTCTCATAATTTTCATACAAATCTCATTCTTATCCAATTAAGTTTTAATTCCCCTTTACCTGTACCACTTCAGATACATTATCAAATATTACTGCGCCAGTATTGTGTCCCTGAGTTTTTCTAATATTAACTGAATCTCTTACCATCTCTGACAGTGCTCATGAAGTACTTTAAGGCTTTGAAAGCTGGCAAAACATTTAGCTATTTTTTTCCCTGTAACTAGTAGTACATGGAGCAAATAAAGATCCATTCACTCAAAGAATTATGATTGGGTCTCCATTCATAACCCTTTATTATGTGTTTTCAACATGGATGCCAAGATTCACTTCTCAAGTTTAGGTGTCAAGGTAAATTTCTCGGTATTCGTGATTTGAACATATAATAAGCCAGTTATGATCAGTGACTCACTCCTAATCATCTATAACATGTCTAGATAGACATATATAGATAGATAAAGATTTATTGCAGTATTTCAAAATGAATTAGTTCAATACTTCAGTCCTTATGCATGATACTTCAAATTAAAGTTTCATCAGGACACATAATTTTATTCTCTTTAATGCAAGTATAAAACAGCTGTTACATCAAACAATTAGTTTTTCTGGATTTATTCCGTTAGGTATTTCGGCTGACAGCTTTCCATCTTTCTCTGCACTGCAACAAATCCCAGCAGCTTTTCAATGTATGTGCATTACTCACTCATGGTGGGAACTCTCTCTCTCCAGGATGCTTACATTCAGTAATGACTCATCTTTCTCTTCAGAATGTACAGCCTTAGGCACTCTTGTCAGTTCTGTCTTATTCCTTTGTATGACTTTGTGGGGACTCCAAGTAGTCCTTTCTTGACTTGTAGGAAAGGAAATCTGCTTCCTCAGTGGAGAGCAGCACTAGATTTAGAGACAGCTGTTGCCAATTAGCTGCCAATGGGGATCCTTTGCCTGTTTGCTTCAGATGAGCCTCCCTGCTTCAGATTCTGCCACCTTAGCAGCCAAGTGCTCCCGATTATGTGAAACGTGCCTCATTCGACCATGAGCGAACCCACTGTTCCGCATTGAACAGCTTTGGCTCCACTACATGGCTTTTCATTGGTTTGCATACTGCAATTTCTGGCAGTAAGCATCGCAGTATACAAACCAATCAAATAGCTACTCTGCTGTTCCGCATGGAAAAGCATTGGCTGTGCTACACAGTTTTTGATTGGCTCATATTCTGCAATTACAGCCAATTGCCATTGCAGTATGCAAACCAATCAAGTAACTGTTCCTGAGGATGGGAGCCAGTGAGAGCTGCCAAATATGTGACCATTCATGCACAAATGGTTGTGGAAAATCACATTTAAAGAGATAAAGGAAAAATAAATTGGAAGCAAAATAATATCAAAGTAAATAACTGCAAATACAAGCAGTTAAAAGGAATCATTTTGCTGGTATTGCAGTTATTTATTTTGATACTGTTTTGCTTATGTTTTATTTTTTCCCTATCTTTAAACCAATGTGTGTGTGTGTATGCGTGTACATATGCGTGTGTGTGTGTGTGTGTGTGTGTGTGTGTGTGTGTGTGTGTGTGTGTGTCTGTGTGTGTCTGTGTGTGTCTGTCTGTGTGTGTCTGTGTGTTGGGTTTTCTGAGTGCAGGATAGAATACTATTCAACAACTTGAGTGAATAAGCCAATAGTTAATGAGGATGCAAGAACGAAAACCAAAACCATGTACCAACCATTTCTGTGCTTAAAATATCAATAAAGGAATCAAAAACATGCTGGGTTTGACTACACCTACACATGCCTAAGGCACATTCCAACTACAGGCGTTTTCTCAGACTTGTCATTGTCATAGATTTCAACCTCTTAGAACAAGAAAACTAGGCATAGCCTTAATTAATGGAGGGAGAAAGGCCCAAAAAAGGAACCAATTTTTAAATATTGCTCTTATAAACATAGAAAGTTGCTAGAATAACAGGCTGGCTTTGTGTTACTGTATATGTTCTGAAGGACATGATGTCTGAAACTCAAATTTCTTTCATTACTTTATTTCATTCCTCTGTGATTTCCCAGAAAACTACATATTTTATGAGGAACAGACCAAAAATATGAGGCAAAAATTTGGGCATTCTGCAAAATTCTGGGCAGTTGAGAGGTATGTGAATGCGTGTGTGTATGTGTGTGTGTGTGTGTGTGTGTGTGTGTGTGTGTGTGTGTGTGTGTGTGTGTGTGTGTGTGTCCACACGTATATTTTGGTTGAAAGACCATGGCCATGTTCAAGGTACGCTTTTTTGCGCAGTTCAAAAATAGGGTGTTCCACATTTTGACTGTTTGTCTCACATTGCTATGGTCTGTGTTCCATATTGGCCTCTTATCAGGTTGAGACCTATGTCTGCCACAGACTGTTCTGCAGTCACACGTCTGTTATCTGGTCATACTTATCTTGCAGATGTGCAAGTACTCAGTTGATGTTTGCCACACGAAGTCATTGTCAGAGCAGCCTCTAAGTATGTATTGACAGTGATTCCCATCTTTTCAGAGATTTCTCTTCTTTTTAGTGTGTCTATGGAGTTGGTACATGTAAGTAAGCTGATGGGCTTACATTTATTATTATTTATTTATTTTTTTATATTTTTACTTTTTGATAAGATGAAGTTCCACCCAGGTTCTTTGCTTGGTTGTAACTTAGTAAGCCATACTGGAAGCTGTTATGAGTTCACAATCTATATTATGTGTATTTCCTCTTATACCCTCACAAATTGTCTTCACTCAGCTTCACCTCTGCACTTTGTTTATTCTTTAAGTTTTTATGGACATTTTTTTCTAAGCAAAAACACAACACTGCCACCAAAGCCTTAGAACTCACTTGTCCTGCACAAAACAGATCCAGAATAAAAAGCAAAACACCAGGACTTGGAGACGGCTGTAGAATCCAGTATAAAAATCTTTATTCAACAAAAGCACTTTCGTGGGTAACCCTACTTCTTCAGATGTCTAATACATTTAAAAACAGTTCTTCGTTTAAATATCCTCTTGAGACTCATGATTAAAACCAACCAATGCATTGTACTGGTGTGAACAAGCACTTTCAGTTTAAAGCAACATTCTACAAGGTGCATGCCATTGACTGAACTAGAAATCTGAATGTATATATATATATATATATATATATATATATATATATATATATATATATATATATATATATATATATATATATATATATATATATACTTCTAAAAGCCTATTTATAAAGTATCTAGATTGTAATTCAAATTTCCATAATGTTTCAGTTTGCAGTCACAAGCACAGAATATCTCTGCACATATTTGCATTTTCCACTTGTGTTCTCCAAAACCCATACAAGCCTGTAACAAGAAGTCAGTAATTTATCATACAAACAACTCCACAGCACATCTTACCTAAAAAGCTGCCTAGGTTTCAATTTAGGATATTTCAATTTACAATCACAAGCAAAGAATATATCTGCACATGTTTACATTTTCCACTTATATTCTCCAAAACATACATAAACCTGTAACATAGGTTCATAGGTTCATAGGTTCATACTAGGCTATCTGCCCGAGGGCATTTATAAGCCTAGCCCATTGTTTTGTGGCTTACGCCACCCCTTTAGTATGGGGAACTATACCCATTATTTTGCTGTGCCTCTGTCGAGCAGTGACACTGAGGTAATTCCTGGGGTATATAGGTTCATAGGTTCATACTAGGCTATAAATAATAAGGCCTGTCAAGTATTGAACCTAGGGCCCTGTAAACTACTATCAAAGCAATGTACCATTACACCATCAGAGTCAGTTATTTATCATACGAACAATTCCACAGCACATCTTACCTAAAAAGCTGCCTAGACTTTAACTTAGGATGCAGGGGTATGTATTCATTTAATCCATGACCTCTGTCAGTTCTTAATCTGATATCCACTTAGCTTCAAGTTCTTGAGTGATGTTCCGTAGATCCCCCCGCTTATACTCTCATATGTTCTCCCCGTAACTAGAAATTTAAAGACATGTTCCATATCATTATTAATAGTGTGTCTGGCCAAGGCATTCACTTTGTTCTTTTTATGGATGGCATAAATGTGTTCATGTATTCTTTCCTTCAAATACCTGTCTGCCTTCCCTACATAGAAACTACGGCACACTATGCAATGGGCCAAGTAGACTAAATGCTCTGTTTCACAGGTGGCATTGATGTCATACTCATATGCTTTTAACTGATCTGGATGTTCAAACTTAGAGGCACTATCTATATATTTACAAAAATTACATCTGCCACTTTTTTTTGTACCTTTTTCTATAGCTGACCTTATACGGCCATGCTTCCTATCATTAACCTTAGGTTAACATAACTGTCTCTTCAAAGATTTATAATTCTTCAGTGAACACATTTTGCCATCCATAAAAAGAACAAAGTGAATGTCTTGGCCAGACACACTATTAATAATGATATGGAACATGTCTTTAAATTTCTAGTTATAGGTAGAACATATGAGAGTATAAGCAGGGGGCATTCTACGGAACATCACTGAAGAGCTTGAAGCAAAGTGGATAGTAAGATTAAGGGCTGATAGAGGTCATGGATTAAATGAATACATATCCCTGCATCCTAAGTTAAAGTCTAGGCACCTTTTAAGTAAGATGTGCTGTGGAATTGTTCATATGATAAATAACTGACTTCTTGTTACAGCTTTATATGTGTTTTGGAGAACATAAGTGGTAAACTTGTGCAGATATATTCTTTGCTTGTTATTGTAAATTAAAATGTCCTAAGTTAAAGCCTAGGCAGCTTTTTAGGTAAGATGTGCTGTGGAGTTATTTGTATGATAAATTAATGACTTCTTGTTATAGGCTTGTATGTGTTTTGGAGAACACAAGTGGAAAATGTAAATATTCCGTGCTTCTGACTGCAAACTGAAGCATTATGGAAATTTGAATTACAGTCTAGATACTTTATAAATAGGCTTTTAGATGTGTATATATATATATATATATATATATATATATATATATATATATATATATATATATATATAGATATAGGATATAGGCTTTTAATGGCATGTACCTTGTAGAATGTTGCTTTAAATTGAAAGTGCTTGTTAACACCAGAACAATGCACTGGTTGGTTTTAATCATGAGTCTCAAGAGGATATTTAAACCAAGAACTGGTTTTAAATGTATTAGACATCTGAAGAAGTGGGGTTACCCATGAAAGCACTTGTGTTGAATAAAGATTTTTATACTGGATTCTACAGCCATCTCCAAGTCCTGGTGTTTTACTTCTTTTCATTTTTTTTTTAGTTTGGTACACTGCACTACAGACTTTTTTGTTAATGGAAATGAATACGAAGACTCAGTGTGGTTTTTTTTTTTTGTTTTTTTGTTCGGTTTTTTTTTTTTTTTGAATAGGCTATTGGGTTATTTTTAGAAAAACATTTTTTACTATTTTTCATGTTTTGGCTGATTTTTTTCCCCTGTATTTATGACTGGCTAGTGGGCATGGTATATACTTTTACTAAGTTTTTGTTCGACTTGTCGGACTTCTCTAATTGGAGCCACATTTATTGAGTATTTAGAATATGAATTTCTCTTAGTGGATTTACTGAGGTTTGGAGAGTTTTGCTTTCATCAGTGAGATGTTAGGTGGGGACAGTATTGTTTGCCTTATTGTAGGAAAACTGAATTCTTGGGGATTGTTTTACTTTGTTTTTTGCTAGATTTTGCTTGGTATATGGTTCAGCCTTTGGAAGAATTGACAGATGATCACTGAAGCCAGCATTTGTTAATTCTTGGGTAAGTTGGGTAAGTGTTTACACAGTGCAGGAAAAATGCAAGTTGGATCTTTTCTAATACAACAGAGAAACTGTCTTACACTGATTATTCAATGTTGCCTAAAATCACTCAATGAAATCAGGAACAAACCTAATCAGGATGAGGGACAAATCCAGAAATAATTAGGGACAATCAGGGATATTTTTTAAAATGTTAGATCTGAAAATATGAGATGTTGACAGAATAACAGAGTGTGAAATAATATACATTTTCTGAAGTAAAACAAATGTTAACCTTTAATTTGTGTTAAGATTTACATTTACTTAAGTATAATTCACTCAGCTTTCTCCAAAGGTCACCATTTTTATAAGGGATTAAGAGGGACAGAGCTAAAAGCAGACTAAACTCAGCAAAGTCCCCAAATATCAGGGACAGCTGAGAGGAGTGCCTAAAAGCATATCTAAAGCTGTATGAAACTCCTTCTTCTGGCTAGGTTCCATATGTTTCTGTGCTGCTTCATATGTAGGCCTGAAAGAAGCTCTCCCTAAGACATATACACTGGAATAAGGTGTCACATATTCCAAGGATGAATCGTACTCTATAACATTCTTTCCCTGTGAACGGAAATCCCTAATTTAAAAGTCGAGTATTTTAGCTGAGAGGTCAGAATTCATACTCTTGACACAGTGATGCTAAAGCTGTTTGGATCCTATAGTTTTAAAAAGAAGTATGCATGCACATATAGCCATAGCACAGATGAGACTTAGGTTTATATATATATATATATATATATATATATATATATATATATATATATATTTATTTATTTCTGTATCTATATCTATGTGTATATATATATATGTGTGTGTGTGTGTGTGTGTGAGTGTGTGTATACATATATATATATATATATATATATATATATGTGTGTGTGTATATATATATATATATATATATATATATATATGGTTTACTACTGGAATTTCAAATTAGCTTCAGTCGACTATTTAAAATGTCGACTCAAAATGCTGAATTTGAAATTCTGAATAGTAAACCAAAGAGAAAATGAATACATCAACCACCATGGTTCAATGTATTCGACATAGCAGGAGGTGACGTCACTCACCTCCTGCTATGCACTTTAACATACCATTAAACTCTACAGTCAATGATGCATTAATTCTACTATTTTGTGGGGGGGGGGCTATGCCCCCATGCACCCCCGCGTCCCTGCAGATCAAATATACCATCTCCGAGATTGCACTACAATGAGGAAATGGAGTAATTCCCTGTTCCTTACTGAAGTATGACCTTCCAGCACAATGCTGAACCCAAATTATCGACCTACACTACCCGTTTGCTGTAGTGTAGTCGATCTGTTTTGGGTCAACATTCTGACAACTTGGAAACTGCAAGTTGACCACATGCCGGTTGACCGATGCAGTTTCCAAGGTCCCCTGCATTTGGTCAACATTTCAGAAAGTCGAAGACCATATGGCCGAGACCATATGATCGACTTTCGAAATGTCGACCATGCAGAATGGGCATCTCTGTACAGTGCAGAATGGAAAGATTTCCATCTTCCGCACTGTAGAACTGTGATCTCGGAGTTGGTATATTTAAGTTTTGGGGAATGCAGGGGGGCTTGCCTCCCTGCTAGCAATGTGAATGTAAGTGATTGTTGTGTTTTTTTTTACATGGTCGACATTTCGAAAGTCGATCATATGGTCTTGGCCATATGGTCTTTGACTTTCTGAAATGTCGACCATGTGAAGTAAACCCATATATATATATATATATATATATATATATATATATATTAAACTCCTCCTTCCATAACCTTCTTTTCCCCATTTTTCACTTGAGGTCAGGGTGTCACGTCAACAGTGAACATCATCTAGAGCTAATGCTCACACTGCTAGGAGGATAGCCCTGCTACAATTGTTCTTTCATACCACCCGCATGCACATACACTCACATCTATGGTCCATTTAGAGTATCCAGTCCACCTGCTGTATGTCTTTGGAATGTTGGAGGAAACCAGAATACCCAGAGAAAACCCACGCAAACACAGGGAGAACATTCAGACTCTGCACAGAAGACACCCTTAGTCAAGAACTGAACCAGTGATCATCTTTCTGGAGGATGAAAATGCTAACGTCTTTGACACTGTATATGTGCAGTTACTATATTCTAGTAGAAATTAAATATATACATTCTGCATTGGTAGACCACATACATAAATGAAGCCAGCTACCTTTCTTTGCAATTGTCTCTAAATATAGACTGTTGCCTTATTTTTATTTTCGTTTTTGCTTATTCTTAGTTTGTATGACTTTGGAGCCCCTGCCTTAGGAATGGTACAAAGAATAAGAAAGTGACTGTTTCATGCATTTCAATCTGTTAGGATCATAGGAGGTTACTAGGCTATTGACCGAGAGGTCATTTCAAACCTAGCCGATTCATCCCAATGTAATAGAATAGATACTGTAGTCAAGACCTAGGACTATATTTATTAAAGACTGCCCATGTCCAGGGGGGTTGCGGGTGCTATCCCCGATAAGAATTTATGGTGCCCCATCCACTCGTCCAGGTTCCTTTTGAAGAGTGTTATAGCGGTGCTCAGCTTCACATGAATTGGCAGCCTATTCCATTCGTTGGGAGATAAATCTGTCATTCCAGCACATCCTATTCAAGTCACAGGTCATATTTAGGTCACTGGAATGGGTAACTCTAGAAAAAAATGTTAAAACTGGAAGTACAAGAAAACACAAAACCATTAGTTAATTACTACTGAGCATGTTCTTTATTAATACAGACTTCATCAGAGTAAGCAAATAGCATTAAAAACACTCCTTTTAAAAAATATCCCCAACCAGTGAAAAAACTTCATCTCAGCATAAATAAAAATGTCATACTTGAGTTAATTAACCCTCTTAAAAGCACGAGTACAGCAATGTTTGCACAACAAAAATTATATACCATATTTAACTAATACAATCAAACAGTTACAAAAAATAATATCCCATTCTATAAATATGTAATATCTCTAAAATGTTGATACAAGGGGTATATGAATATATAAATAAATACACAAACCTAAAACCCCTGAAGGGAATGTAAACTTGTATAAAGTACTGCTATTGTAAGTTGATAACCATTAACAATGCATTTCACTGAAACTGCAATGAGCATATAAAACATTAAAATCATTACAAATCCAGTTTGATTTATGGATCTGGAGCAAATTCTTTAGGTTTGGGTTGGAGATTGTTCTGTAAGCCAATCTCCGACCCAAACCTAATGAATTTGCTGCACTCACTTATAGAAATATTTCCAGCAGGTATGCCTTTACTAGTAAAAATATTTATGAAAGCCAAAACCATCAAGTGAACTTTATATTCACACAACAGTGGGCTGAGATTCATGGAACCCTTGCCTCTAAAAAAAATCCCCCTACCCCATGCATGCAAATGATGTATGGAATGTGATAGAAAATCCCAAATCAGAGAACCTCTTTCTCTGTTCTCTACAAATCACTGTCAAGGTTACACTATGGCTGTATGGCATACAATTAAGTATGTGCAGCAGGTTAAAGTGGTGTAGTTCACAAACCCTGTTGGTGATAGATGAACATTGTGTACCTATGCCTTAAGAAATAACTAAGCATAACTGCAGAACACTGAATAAAGTACAAGTGCTGATCCAGAATTTCAGTAAATTGGATTTAAAGTGGATCAGGTGATGTGAGCAGGCAAATATCACTGTTCAGTAAGCAAAACAGAAATCAAATGTTACCAGCTGACAAGTAGCAATTTAAAAATAAAAATAAAAAATAAATACATAAATAAAATCAAAGGATAAACGTTTATTTTGTATCAGTTATCCAAAATTTCATGTGAATGTTTTTATGTTGCTAAACTGAAAAAGGGGATTATCAAAGCATATTAGTGAACATTGTTTAGCAATTAAGAATCTAGATGAAACGAATGCACTTGCAAAACACACACAAAAAAAGATTTTTTTTGAAAATTCTTATTTTGTATTTTGGAACAAATATGCTGTTTTAACATGGGAAAGACCTTATCCATAGGTTGTAGGTGGCAGAATTAAAAAGCAGTTATGCCTTATAGTAAACAAAAAATCCAGGATTAAATTAAAATTACAAATATAAATGTTATATCAAATCACTCCCAACATATTAATAAGATGATTTTTTTCTAACCTGTTTATTTTTTTAAATGTCTTTTTAATATCCCCTTTTTTGGTTTCATATTTTGAGTCACATAATATATTTTTGCTATTTAAATGATTGATAGTCTTTTATAAGTTAGTTCTGCTGGAGTTCCTTACTCTTGTAGAACAAAATTTCTTAATTTGGATTATTAGTGCAAACTAAACACGCTTTTCCTTCCATTTTTCTAGCATTTTTTTGTTTCCAGTTGCCACTTAGTAACAATCTTTATTTATATTGCTATAGTGAATATGTACAGTCTGTCATCATTTATATAGAGATCTAAATTAGATAAATTGATAATGATAGATGGGAAGATAGAGAGAAAGATTATTCATTCCATTTAAGGTGGCTAGTTCCTCTTAGCCCCAAAAGATTTTGTGTGTGTGTGTGTGTGTGTGTGTGTGTGTGTGTGTGTGTGTGTGTGTGTGTGTGTGTGTGTGTGTGTGTGTGTGTGTGCTTGTGTGTAGTTATCTGGGTGCCAGTCCCACTTATAAACTGAGTTAATAAAAAGGCAGAGAAGTTGCAGCCACTGTATATACTGAATTATGTATTTTCTGCTTAGCAACCTGTAGACCAGTCAATGTTACTTATCAAATGATGTAACAGCTTTCAAGCTAGGCTCCTGCTATTGCTGTACTTTTTTCACTCATACAATGAAAGAATAAAATAGTCTCGATTCCTACAGTATTGTCAGAAACTGAAACTCAGCCTCTTCACAAAGGACAATCTGCCCTATAGGACATTTTCCTGAGCACCCCTCCCCCTTCTGCAGACTTGAAACTTGTGTCACCCACCACCCATTCTCCATCCTTGTCTTGGCATTGATCAGTGTGCTTTCTACCCATACAGCTCCTAACAGTGAAAATTGCCTTCACTCTCCCCCCCAGACTAATTTAGCAGTAATTTATGCACCCTTCCCAACATGGCAGCCAGCAGAACTTTTCGCATACATTCCACTGACAGCTAGTGTACACTGCATGTGTCCAACAACCACCTTTCAGTGAATGGCACCATGAAATATGTAGTTTCCTCTTCTTCTATGACTGACTGATGCTTCTGGTCTTCCTCTCTTCTGTCCACCCAATAATCATTTGATGTAGCCACCTACCTTCCCCCATATCAGTGGTCCATATCTCCAGCTACCATGAAATATGTAGTTTCCTCTTCTTCTATGGCTGACTGATGCTTCTGGTCTTCCTCTCTTCTGTCCACCCAATAATCATTTGATGTAGCCACCTACCTTCCTCCATATCAGTGGTCAATATCTCCAGCTACTACTTCCTGCTGCAAGCAGTAACCATTGTCAGCCTGTCCCCCTAGTCGTTTTGCTAGTAACCCATTTCCTTGGAACAGTGTCCTCATGTCATGTGACATTATTCATGGTGGAATCCCTCATTTCATTAGCTGGTATGTGCAGCTCCAGCTCTACAGCCTGCCTACCCTTCACTCATCAGTTATGTATTACATAACCACGCTTTCACTTCTCTGGTAAGAATTAGAAGTTCCAAGATGAACCCTCCATCTACCCACATGAAAATTGTTGTTGTTTACTCATTCTTTACTGTGTCTTGGCAATGATCAGACTACCTTGCCTAGTTCCTAAGGTATCTCAGAGTTCCCTACCTAGACCATCCATCCCAGTGGAAACAACATACCTTATTTATCATTTTACAAATCTCACAAGTGGTTACTATGTCCGACCCACATACTGTGTTTTCACTGGCTGCATTTAACCCCCCACCAATGTATGCATCATTGGATCATACAATTACAGTTCCATTTGCAAGACACAGATCAACCTTTCTTTCTCCGATGTAGCAAGTAAGCATCAGCCTTCAAGGCACTCCCCATCCTGCCTAACTCTGTGTGTCAGTAATGGTTCATACTCCCCAAAAATGACCCAAAGTGTAGGTCTTGCCATCTATTTTCTGTCAAGACTACTTGAAACACAGGTAGTACAAATTTACATTTGGCAAACACTGTGTCATAAACCTACAGCAAGCAGTTTTTAAAATTCCAGTGACTGTATTGAAAAACCCAGGGAGATCTTTAAAATAAATCATTGAATAAAAAGTTTAATTTACTATCGCTATAGTAAATCACTACTGCAGCTTCAAAATGAATGCATGTCATTCACCTCACTCTCTCTGTTTCCTACCAAACAGAACTCATGCATGTGATCTCTGGCCAGTCAGCATTCACATAGGACTGTCATGTGATCAGCCTGGTATTGTGAATTGGCTGAGACCTGCTATTACTCAATGAAATTATCACAGTAAGTACGTCCAGTAAGCTCCCACACCTGCAGTAAGAATCCATGTTGTTCTTCTAACCCCTCACACTGCTACCTTTTCTTCTGTTTGAGATGGGTATCCCCATATTTGTATTTCAGCAGGAAGTGGTATGGTGCTGGCCTCATTTCTCATCTTTCTGTCCTTAATCGTAGCTTAGACCTAGTATTATTAAAGATGGTCCCAAGTGACCTGTGATGGATTCTTTCCCAAAAGAGGTGGAGGTGAAAATGTTCACATGACTACATTATTGCTAGTGATTCTTTTCAATTGTGAAAAAAAATTGTGTGTGCTTCTGTAAGGGATCTACTTCCATAAGCCATGGTCTTACCTATTTCATTTTGTGTCTGACAGTACTGAATGCAAGGTAATCTAAACTAGCATAGTGTTGCCAAATTATGGTTTCCATGCATAAGGTATTCCTTAGCTTGTCTAAGGTCATCCAATGTTTATATGTCCTCACAAAGTCTTAAAACGTTTAAGCACATCTTTCAATGGGACAATTATTCTTCTGAAGTTTGTAACAAAATATGTGCTTTATTTCACGATCTCCTATCTTCATCAGACCTCTTTTATGTTACCTGAAGATGTTAATCTTGTAATGTTTTTGCCTTGTTTTCATCTGATACAGTTCTGAGGTTGATTAGTCAGGTTCACATATTTGTTTGTTTATGGTTATCTCACACTGTAGTATTCTTTCAAGTAATATTTTAAGGTGTATTATGTTTCTGTTATGTCTTCCCATAGACTATAGTGTTACCACTATATTTTTGTGACATTTATGTTATCTAGCAGTACCTGTGGTATTACATTTTAAAAGTGTTCAGCTGATGAATGTTTTCTAGAAACAGTCCTTTTGAAACACCTGAGGCCTACATGCATCAAGAATGCTGTAATATCCTTTCTGTTGAGGTGCAATTTAAATCTAACTTTGTAAATGCTGTTGTTCATTTAAGTTCAAGTATGATATCATTGATGTTACGTGTCTCTACCACTACAATACTTTTCTAACTTTCCGTGTGTGTGTGTGTGTGTGTGTGTGTGTGTGTGTGTGTGTGTGTGTGTGTGTGTGTGTGTGTGTGTGTGTGTGTGTATGAACACGCGCCTATCTGTATATATTCTGAAATGATCTTGCTGTTTTTGGTTCAGGTAATATTATAACTGGGAATATCTGTGGAGCTAATCCTGTCACCGTTTTGGTATGCCCAATTTATTAGTTATTTGTGGTGTTTCTCATTTTTCCCTCAGTTGGAACAATTTTTTCCTGTAAAGCTGAGTTACTGAAGAGTATAGGCCTTTAATCTTACCTTTACCTGGTAGTGCATTAATTTGGGTATTAGTTTAAATAGGCTATCGTGGTTTGCACATGAGCTAGCTGTTTCTTTTATTGCAGTCGCCTCTTGTATTGTATTTAGCATTTAAATAAAGCAGTATTTTAATCAGAGGACAACTAAGTAAAGAAAAGCATTAGCCTTGACGGGCATGGATTTTTGTACAGGTTTATTTAGTTAGTTATTTGTTTGTTTGTGTGTTAGTTTATTCACTTGTGCTGACATCTTATTAGACATTTCCAAACATTTGAAAAACCACAACCCAACGAAAGAAGCCAAATAATAAACCATGAACTGTAGAGCAGTTCCACTGAAGTGCTTGTAGAATTTATTGTAAAAAATGTTACAAAAGTTCAATATACTTCCACACAAAATCGATCTTCTCTCTAGCGCCTCGGCCACACTTGCCTTTAACAGAGTAAACTCTAACCACTCATACTAACAGCCTTTTATAAATACAAGCGTGCGGCAAATGTAGTGTATGTAAATACATAGTTAAGGAATTTACTAATATTAATGGAGTTTTATTCCAAACTAATAGTACTTTTAATTGTAGAACTGAAAGGGTTATATACGGTCTCAAATGTTCTTGTAATAAATTTTATGTGGGAGAAACAAAAAGATTGTTCTCCTGCAGAATAAAAGAACACACTAGAGATATTAAAAATAATAAACAAACTAGCCCTATAGCACTACATTTTAATAAATATCATAGTGGTAACCTAGAGGTGTTGCTAGCCACAGTACTAGATAGTGTAAAAGGGAATGAATATATGAATGAACAGCAAATACAATGTTTATTGAGGAAAAAGGAGGCTTTTATGATTTTAAAATTTAATACAATGAGCCCTATAGGGCTAAATCATGAATGTACATGGAAAAGTTTTTTGTAAAGTGATTTATAACATGGCAATATATTGTTAATGTACACAAAAGTTTTTATTAGGATACATTTTTTTATCTAATTAAGTAATTGATTAAGTGGGTGTGTTTATTATTATAAAAGGCTGTTAGTATGAGTGATTAGAGTTTACTCTGTTAAAGGCAAGTGTGGCCGAGGCGCTAGAGAGAAGATTGATTTTGTGTGGAAGTATATTGAACTTTTGTAACATTTTTTACAATAAATTCTACAAGTACTTCAGTGGAACTGGTCTGCAATTCGTGGTTTATTATTTCCAAATATTTGTTAATGATTTTACAGAATTTTTAAATGAGTAGCTTTGCATACACAGGTTCTAATCTATTCCTTTAGTTTTAATTGATTCTAGACTCCTGTTACTGTGTTGATTGATGCACCTACATGTTATAAGCATGTCAATCTTTATGTTTTTAAGCTAGACTTCTACTTCTAGTATATTTAAGTTTGCATGTCTGGCAATTTAGTACAGAAGATTTAAGATGTTAGCTAACAAGCTTCATCCTGTAGTCCAAGGCTTGAGTCCCACAATATCCGCTTGCTTATTGTGTTTCTTAACCAGATAGCACCCTCAGCTCACCCCAGAAAAAAGGCCTGTGCCCAGTGGATTTACTATCTATGTATGGGTATGTTTTTTCACAGCAGTTTCAATTGCATGATCTATCTTTTACTTTTCTGCTACAGAGATAACCTTTTAAACATGTCACTTATTTATATTCTGCCACTCTAATCTTTGTTGTAAAATTAAGTATTTGCCTTGCTTTGGCATTAATCTATACTTGTGAATTGATTTAATGGTTTATAATTCAAACATATTTACATTTTATATGGCATGCGTTTCTATATAAGCGATTGCTACCTCCTTTTCTGCACAATGGAAATCTATTCTGAGCTATAATCATAACCTGTGATGGCTTTTAACTGCTTCTACTTTTGATTTGTTGTTCTGTTTGCCCTTTCTCTACCTGCTGTCTTGTACAGTGTTGACTGTTTTAAGTCTGCTTTTTAGGGTAGGCTTTTCCTAACCGTTCTGAAGTATCTAATAACTTTCCATAATTTACTAAGTTTTTTAGTGTGATATATGTGTCAGATAGTCCCTTTCATCTAAGCATTCCAGAAAAATAGTTCTAGAAAAAGTTTGTTTGATTCTTAAATTAATATCAGTAAAAATGATTGTTCTTTACCTTGGGAAGAAGCAGTGTATTTTTTCAAGCACAGAAAGCACTTATCATAAGGTATGTTTATAGGAAGTTGGAAATGTCATGTCAATGTTTCTTGTACTTATTTGTAATTGTCATTGTTCTCTGACAACCTGTGACATATATCATGCATGTTATCACATTCTTTATGGATACAATGTTTTCAGTTAATTGCACCTGGTAATATTAAGTGTTGTGACAATAACTTCTAAATTTAAGTAGCTGGGTAATCCAGTGTGGACCTAGATAGCAGCATTCTGTGTCTGCTTCAAAAGACTAAAGATATGGAATTTGTAGTGACATTTTCTTTTCTTGCCTTTTGCATCCTGTAATCTGTGTCTGCCACATTTTTTTGTGTCAGTCCATGAGTTGCATTTGTGCATCACTTACTTATTCTGACCATTTAATGTTTTGATTCATTTTGCTTGAAGAACTACAGAGTTTGGCATGTATGCAATAAATGCTGCTTGCTGATCTCTGATGCAATGTGTTTTCCTTCAGAATCTTCTTTTTTGAGATAACCTGTCCAGTACATTTCTAGGGAAAACATTTTTTGACTTTAAAGTACTAAAACAAAATGGCAGTCAGACTAAATTATTGAGGTCTCATACCACAATAATGACTATTCATCCAAATCGCTGAAAAGAAAATATCAAATTCTGAGACTGGTGCTGTAATCTTCTATGAGAGAGGGGATTTTTATTTCTGTTCCTACATCCTCATGCCATGACTCAACCTCCACAATAGCTTGCTAAAACTAATGCATTCTTTAGTGTGTGGTGCATTGCACTTTAGGGAAAGATCAGATGTCAGGTCCCCTCTCCATAGACTAGACCCGAGAGGAATGTGAGCTGACAATTGTCATTCATTTACTACCCTCCTTATAAAAGTCCTTATCCAGTGGCTATACCTTAATTGAATATAGGGCATCTTATCCAAAGTCAGGGCTTTTCTCCTTCTTTTGCAATTGAGCTTGCCATGTTTTAAATAAATATTTTGCTTCTTAATTGTTTGTGTTCATCTGCAGTGTTCATGCCTTGATGCCATTTTTCATCAGGATACTTGAGCTACAACTGGGCAGTACAGTATTACCTGTACAGGTATAATGGTATAGGTAAAGGAGGCAATTTGTCTTTCATGTCATTGTGATTGAACTCAAAAGCAGATATAGGTTCTTTAAATCACTGAATTAATTCATATTTGAGTTTATTTAGGAGCTTGTTTCACAAGCACCATATCAATAAAATAATAGTATGAGCAATGACATAATCTTAGGATTAGAAGTATGTAAAGATAAACCAACATTAATAAATGAAAAAATTAAAAAGACACAGCACTTGGTAATAATCTAGACAGAACACCTAACCAAAGGTGCTTATAAATCTAAAATATTGTATAAAATCATAAAAAAGATAAATAGTAACAGATAAGTCATGTCAAAATAGTAAAGTACAGTACTAATCTATAAAACTGTAATAAAGTAAGTAAAATGTGTATAAAATTAAAGAATATCAAAAGAAAGCTGACAAATTGATGTTGAAGAATGTTTTAGAGCAACGTAGCACGAGGATTCCCTCAACCACTGTGAAATGAGGTTACAGAGTTGAGGGGGGATAGATGATAAAAGGTCCAAACTCCAGAATACTCAGGACAGACCCTAAAAATCTCCAACAATCCCGGGGAAGAAGAACACAGAGGCCTAGCTGGGCATTAGGAGAACAAGAGCTCTTTAAGGTTTGGTGAAATCAGATCATGTAGTGCTAAATAAACCAATAGCAATGCATTAGAGATGATGCATGAACAGATAGACAACCGTGGAAATTCTGCAAAATGGAGTAATATGAAAGTAATGAGAAGTGCCTGCAAGTAACCATACCGCAAGGTTCTGGACTAGGAAGGGAAGTAATATGAAAGTAATGAGAACTGCCTGCAAGTAACCATACCGCAAGGTTCTGGACTAGGAAGGGAAGTAATATGAAAGTAATGAGAAGCACCTACAAGTAACCATACCGCAAGGTTCTGGTCTAGGAAAGGGGTAATATGAAAGTAATGAGAAGCGCCTACAAGTAACCATACTGCAAGGTTCTGGACTAGGAAAGGAAGTAATATGAAAGTAATGAGAAGCACCTACAAGTAACCATACCGCAAGGTTCTGGTCTAGGAAAGGGGTAATATGAAAGTAATGAGAAGTGCCTACAAGTAACCATACCGCAAGGTTCTGGTCTAGGAAAGGGGTAATATGAAAGTAATGAGAAGCGCCTACAGGTAACTATACAGCAAGGTTCTGGACTAGGAAAGGGGTAATATGAAAGTAATGAGAAGCGCCTACAAGTAACCATACCGCAAGGTTCTGGACTAGGAAAGGGGTAATATGAAAGTATTGAGAAGCGCCTACAGGTAACCATACCGCAAGGTTCTGGACTAGGAAAGGGGTAATATGAAAGTAATGAGAAATGTGTATAAGTTACCATATTGTAGGGTTCTGGACTAGTTACAAATGATTCATCTCACTTTGGGGAAGCTCCATAAAATTATTGCAATATCATGCCATGAAGAAATCAAAGCGTAACCACCACAGGAAAGGCATCAGGAAGGTGCTTGACATAAATTATATTTTTGAAGATAAAAACAAGAAATCTTCACAACAGATAACAAATGGCCCCTAAATGCCAGTCTGTCATCAAAAATTATACCAAGGTTTCTCATCTTCCTTAATGAGGTCAAACTATCACCATTGTAAATCATAACAGGGGTCAGTGGTAGGACAATTACGTTACCTCACAGTGGAATGTATTGTCTTGGCTTTGGTTTTAGATATGTTCAGTCACAGGTGGTTAGTAGATATCCAATTTAGCTACATTGCAGACTGCCACCTAATGAAACCACAGCCAGTGGTCTAACTTACTACAAATAGAGTAAATCATTACAGCAGCTTCATAAATAATTTGTAATTTTACCATAAAGAGTCCAGGTCCAGTATTCTCAAACTGATTAACAAAACTCATACACGAGGTCTCTGTCTAGTTGGCATTCACCTAGTGCTTTTTTTTTTTTTTTTTTTTTGCTGTCATATGACCTATTGTAATTTGTTCTACCTAACTTTGAAAATGGACTTAGAGCTGCCAGTACTTAATGAACGCACCATATCCATTGAAATTCTGCATCTGTATTATGGAATCAAGCAGAAGATGAAGTGTAAGTCAGTGTGGTTAATACATCTGGAGTAGTACAATCAATAACAAGTTAGACCACCATTACCTATTCACCTGACAGTGCTTCTGGTGTGGTTAGCAGTCACAGAGAAGAGTTTATTGGAACTCTTTCACCAATGTCTCTGCTCCAAAGTAACCTATACCCCCCTTTTTCCTCTACTAGTCTGGCCGCAGCACTCAAAACATTTGAGGAAGGCACCCCCTTCACACAATTTAACAAAAAAAAAAAAACATAATAATATTGTAAATGGTTAAATGTTTATATTGTATCAATGTTTTACTATCTTTGTAATTTCATTTTATCCTATTTACTATGTTTTACTGCTATTCACTATGTTTTACTTCCCTATTTGTAATACCTGCATCTCTTGTAACTTTATATACATTGTAAAACTGTGTTCATTGGAGCTTTTCTCCCTGGGTCTCCTCTGAAAAAGGACTTTTTGTCCAGTGGACACTACCTGGTTAACAAATGTAAATAAAAAATAATAAATACTCCTTTCCAGTATTACACTATTGCTAAATACTTTAGTGGGGAAAAGTCTGGCAGTTAGCAGAGGGTTAATTGTCTTACTTGTTAATTCACTGCTTCCTGTTACAAGGCAGACAATGTGAATAATTCTGCTTGTCTGCAAGTTACTTAATCAGACAGAGTTTGGTTGCAATTGAGAATATGGACAAGGCTCCTTAGTGTCCTGGACTGCATGCTTAGTACCTACCTATGAACTTATTAATTCAGTAAAATGTGCTGGACACTTAATGAAAACTTCTGTCATGGAACACCTCATGTTATTCAATGCAGTATCCATTACCACTTTGACAGGATTGGCACCTAAGCCTTCTACCCCAATGTTAAAGAAGAGCATAATGATTCTGATTAAAAAATAATTTCCTAGCGGTGAGCTAGATGTCCAGTTTGGAATGTCATGCCAAACTTCCCCCAAAATGTTACTTCTAAGCAGTCCCCTCTAACCACCCCATCCAGGAATTTACTCTGTCACTGTCCAAGTTTCAAAATGTAACACCAAATATGCATGAACATCAGCCTAGGTAGTTAGTGTTGTTAAATAATTAATTTCTGAGACTAATGGCAAGGGGTTTGGTTTAAGCGTATTTTCTTTAATTTAGAATGGAAACATGAAAATAAGGTTTGCAAATCATATCCTCTGTGGCTTGGAAATTAATTTTAGCTGAGTGCACCTTCTTTCTTTTACTTTATCTTTTTGTAGAAGTATCTGAAAAGATTATTGCTGTCTCTCTGATGTATTTATCTTTCAGTATCACATGAAAACAAAATAATGTACATTTTATTTTGAGTGAACTTGTGGGGGTTCTAACCTTACATTCTTTGTCTTCTTTTAGATATTGCTGATGCCTTGACAGATCCAAAGAGGTTTTTAACAGAAATGGAAAAGAGAGCTGATCAAATGAGAGCTATGGGTATTGAAACAGTGAGTAAAGGATTTTGTGTTTGCTTTTTCTAAATTAATTTGAGGGTACAAACTATATCTGAGATAACTGTTAAAACAATACAGAAAGTAGTCTAACAAAAAGAAAACCATAACATTTTATTTTGAAACTTTTTTTTCACAGCTAATAGACTTAGAAAAGTTTTTAAATTATCGACTGTCATGCAACTATCAAGAAAATCAAGTTAGTAGCTTCCATTGTAGAGTCCCCCTGCCACCCTTACTCATCTGTGCTAACCATACACCTGCCCCTAACCCCAACCCTACATGTTATATTACTAAAAAATATCTCTAAGCAGATTATTTTTGATTTTGGTTTTGTGGCTGAGGTTTAATGCTATAGGGCTATTTTAGTGCGAGAGAAGTATTTTATGTTTTTTGATTTTGTCTTTGTAGTATTTCACTGCTTTTTGCGTTCTCTCTTTTTTCTATCATTTGGGGTGTGCGCTTTTGCATTTTAAACCTATATGTATATTTGAGAGTGTGTATGTGCACACTGATCGATTACGTTTGCTAAGAATGTTTTCCTTATTTTGTAAATCAAATGCATGTACCTCAGTGAGAGTTAACATCTAGTGTAAAAACACAAGAATCTGAAGTATTTATCTGAGCACTATTTTGAAAATTATGCTTTTCTCTGAATTTGTCAAAGAAAGGTAAAGGACATTTACATAGGTTCATAGGTAAGTACTAGGCTATCTGCCAAAGGGCATTTATAAGCCTAGCCAGAATGTGTTGGCTTTCGCCACCCCCTTAGATTAGTTCCTTGTGCCTCTGTCCAGCAGAGCCGTTAGTTCCCTGTGTCACTGTCCAGCAGAGCTACTGCAGTGATCCCCAGGGTAAATTTTTTTGTTTCCCATCCACCCGTAAAGGTTTCTCTTGAAGAGTGTTAGTGAGGGCCTCTGCCTGATGTATATTGGAATCCTGTTCCAAAGCATGGGGAGTCTCTGGGACAGGAATCTATCCCTCCAGCATGTCCTATTTATCGTTGTGGTGAGTTTATATCTCTAGAGTGTGTGGCTCTCCAGGATTTTTTTTTTTTTAGGTGGAGCATGTCCATCAACTTTGGGTTGGACATGGCCTTGTATGTCAGGCAGAGATCATCTCTGAGTAAGTGGTATGCAACAGAGTACAGCTGGGGTTTCTTAAGTCGGGCTGCATAGGGCATCTGTTTGAGGCCAGTAATCCTCTTGGTGAGGTACTTTTGTGGTCTTTCCAGCTGTTGCAGGTGTCTTGTAAGGTACATTCCAAATGGGGCATTGTATTCTATGATGGGTCTAATGAGTGATGAGTAGAGAGGCACAATAACCTCTTTTGTTCTAGATGCAAACCCTTTTGTGATTAGGTGGGCCACATAGAAGGATTTTCTAACCACCTTGGTAATATGATTATCAAAGGAGTGATTACTATCTACTTGGGTCCCCAGATCCCTTATTACATTTTCTGTATTTAGGGGACTACCACCTATGTGGTAGTTCATGGGTACTTTGTTTCTTCCAAAGGGGATGACTATGCACTTTTTGGCATTTAGCTTGAGGCCATGATTTTGACACCAGGTATCCGTCTCAGTGAGACCCTTCTGGAGGGTGTCTGTATCAGCTGGAGAATCAATTATGGCCCCTAGTTTGCAGTCATCTGTGAACTTGGTCAGCCATAGTCCTCCTATGTTTGCCTGTACCTCTGAGAAGTATATACTGAACAGGAGGGGTCCTAGGACTGAGCCCTGGGGGACGCCACTTGTAACCGGTTTAGAGTCGGATGTAGAGCCTGCAACTTTCACCATGTGGGTTCTATCATTGACCCAGTTGGCAACCTATCTCGTGACAGAGGAGTTTATGTTCAAGCTGGTGAGCTTGTCTATAATACTAGAATGAGGAATGGTGTCGAAAGCCTTTGCGAGGTCTAGGTAGGCTGTGTGGACCTCCTTTCCCTCGTCTAATGCCTTGGTAACTGTCTCAAAGAAGTCCACCAGGTTTAGTAGACATGATCTGCCCTTAACAAAGCCAAATTGGGTAGGGTCCTTGGTTTGGAGGTTCCCAATGTCTCTGTTAATGAGTTCCATGATGATGCGCTCCATAGCCTTGCAGACCAGGCTAGTCAGGCTTATAGTGCGATAGTTCCCGGGGTCCATTGTGGCTCCACCTTTGTGGAGTGGGATAACTGTTGCTGTGTGCCACTCTGTGGGTACATAGCCTGTAGAGAGGCTGAGTTTGAACAGTGTGTTTAGGTGAGGGGTTAGTTCATTTTGGAGCTCTTGTAAGACACAGCCTGGGACACCGTCCGGTCCCATTGAAGCTGCATTTTTGGCTTTGGATAGGGCTATTTTAACCTGTAGGTCAGTGATTGATGGGGGCCCTACATTCTTCTGGTATGGTTATGGGCCCTTTAGGGGGTGAGAGGGAGGGAGGTGAAATTTGCACTAAATCTGTCTGCCAGAATGTTGGCAATATCAGTCGGTTCAGTGTATTTTGTGCCATTCTGCACTAACTCAGAGCAGATCTGAGAGTTTCCACTTAGGTTCTTGACATAGCTAAAGAACGCTTTGTGGTTATCTTTGGAGTCATTGGCAATTTTTCTTTCGAAACTAGCCTTGGATGATTTAATGAGGGATCGTAGTTTCTTGCTGATACAGATCAGGGATGTCTTTTTGGGGGTGGGGGCGGAATGTGGATATCCAGAGTGATTATTCTATGGTCTGATCTAACCAGTGAGGGGTTGACCTCCAGTGTGGAACACCGGTCGCCCATGTTGGTGATGACCAGGTCCAATATGTTGTTCCCTCTGGTGGGAGTGTTGACCAGTTGATCCAGGGCATTCGAGTTTATAAATTCTAGGATGCGTTGGGTAAGTGAGTTAGTACTTGAGTAGTTCTCCCAATTTATGTTTGGGTAATTGAAATCACCCAGAATTAGGGTGTTTGGTAGGAGCTTCATATTTCCCAGTGTCTCCAGAAATGCGGAATGGGGGTCCTGGGTCATGGTGGGTGTTCTGTAGCAAGTTACAATTTGGATTGCAGTTTTGCCCATTGTTAGTTGCACATGGATGATCTCTGATGCATTGTGCTGCGCAACTAACCTGGAGGTGTTGGTATCTTTGATGAATATGGATACACCCCCGCCTTTTGTGTTTCAGTCCTGGTTCTGTGGCCGAAAGGTATGGTATGAGTTATAGCTGGGGTGCTCTCAGGAGCCTTAAACCAGGTTTCTGTTACTGCACAGATGTCGATGTTCTCCATACTGAGGAGTGCCTCGAGTGTGTGCATTTTGAGGTTTAGACTTCTAGTGTGCTCTTCTTTGAGCTTGATGAAGAAAAGAGTTGTGAACACCAGTTGTGCAATCACATTGACACAGTATGAGCAAGGACAGTGTGACAGAGAAATCCCAATACACAAGTATCATTTCAGCATCATCCAAGCAAGCTCAGCAGTAGGGAAGATAGCAGCATGCAAACTTTGTGACTACATGAATGCCCATGGGAAAAAGGCAGCAGGACAGGGCTAAGATAGAGAGAGAGCGCACACAGTGCATTACAGTGCAATAGCAACTGACGTGAGAACTACCTTGCAGTAGTATTTTGTTCAAAAGGTGGATGTAGCAATGGGCACTATGTGCACAAACACATATGCCAAAATGATAATGGCTCAATGGGAATCTGAATTTGTATTCAGTGAGAAGAATGTTCATCTCCCTTTTTTTAATGCACTACTCCCATTTTGTTGATGATGTCTTTTTAATTTGGATGGGTACATTAGGAACTCTACAAGAGTTTGTGCAATATTTACATGGAATAACTACTTTTTTGAAATTTGCATATAATTTTTCTTATGTGGGTGTGGAGTTCCTAGATGTATATATTAGGAAGGATGGTGGTGTGATTAATACTACCATTTATAAGAAGGCATAATCTGTTGCATGCACAAAGTATGCACCATAAGTATCTGAAAAGAAATGTAATGAGAGGTCAGTTCTTTAGACATGCGAGGTTGCACAATAAAGACAGCGATATGTATTCTTCCTTTGATACATTAGCTAAGGACCTCTGCCAGAGAGGATATAGTGAATATAAGGTGCATGAGATGCAGGATGAAGTGTTGATGCATAGACACGATAGAGCACAACCATATTTTGGTGATGCCTCAAATACTATGCAGACACCTAGGGAAATAGGAGGTGACACTATAAGGCTATCATTGAGCTACTCTAAAAATGTATATAATGTTTGTAACACCGTTAAGAAGCACTGGAATATACTTTTATTTATTTATTTTTTATTTATTTGCAGTTGATTTACCAGGATAGTCCATTGGGCCAAAAGAACCCGTTTTCAATGGAGTCCTGGGGAGAAAAGCTCCAATACAGACAAAATCAAGTACATTCAAAAATTACAAAAATTGCAAAATTACAAAAGATTGTACAGAGTAAAACATAAAACATTTAAGCTCACAATTCAAAAGCATTTAAATCAATACAGTGTGATAAATGAGAGGTAAGAAAAATAGAGAGAGTAATGTGATATACATCTATAGGAGTTATTCAGGCAGACATCAAATAACCTTACATAGTAGATATGCCAAGGAAAGATAAGGTTGTTAGCTAGAGATATGTATCAAAGTGTATAAGATAATGAGATATAATAAATTTATGAGGGGAGGGAGCAGGAGCAATCCCATTGGGACCTCAGGTATGTATGGAGAGAGTTTTTGAAAGCGTACCGGTTAGAGGTGGTACGAATAGATGGTGGGAGAGAGTTCCAGAGGCGGGCAAGGTTGAAGGATAATAAGTGTTTACCTGGGGGATGAGATGGTTTATGGACTTCTAATAGGTTTTGATTGTTGGACCTTAATACTCTGTTTGGCTGGTGCATTTTGAAGGCAGAAGACAGGGAGGGACAAAGAGAAGGACTAAGAATGAGCTTTTGAGCGAACGTCAGCTGTATATAAGTGAGATGATTAGGTAGTTCGAGCCAGTTTAGGGTTTGGAGAGAGGAACAGTGGTGGGTGGAGGACCTGTGTCCATTTGCGAATTTGGCAATTTTATTATAGCAGGAGGAGAGCTGGTTTTTTTGAGAGGACTGAAGATTGGTCAGTAGTGGGGCCCCATAGAGAAGGGAGGGGATGAGAAAAGAGGAAGCGAGTGTGATTTTGGAAGAGCTTGTAAGGTACTGATTCTGACGGTAGAGCATACCTAGTTTTTGATGAGTTTTTTTAATATTTAGTTGTAGATGAGAGTTGTAGCTTAGCCTATTGTCAATTAGTACACCTAGTAGCTTAGTTTCAGTCACTAGTTCAAGGGGTAAGTTATTTTGGCTGGTAATTAAGAAAGAGTTTCTATTGAAGGATGTGGCTTTGGAGGGGGTAAATACCATAAGTTTTGTCTTGGAGGCATTGAGTACCAAGTGATTTATTCTCATCCACTGTTCGGTAATTGAAAAAGCTTCCTGGGTAAGTGTTTGGAGCTGAGAGGTGGAGGTGGCAGAGCAGATAATGGTAGAATCATCTGCATATTGGATGATGTTTGAAAAGGAATTGATTTGTGGAAATCGTTTATAAATATATTAAAGAGGAGGGGGCCAAGAATAGATCCTTGGGGAACGCCAGTGGGGGTACTAAGGAAAGGGGAAGTGGCCTTTTTCCATATTACAGCTTGGCTTCTATTAGATAGATAGCTAGAGAACCAATTTATGGAAGAAGAAGAGAGGTTAAGTTGTGACAATTTGGTTAAGAGCAGATTGTGTGAGATAGTGTCGAAGGCCTTGGAGAGGTCAAGTAGTAGGGTAGAGACAATGTGGCCGGAATCACGTGCAGTGTTAACAGTCTCCAGGAAGGATAAGAGGGCTGTCATAGTGCTGTGGTTTGGTCTGAATCCATGTTGTGTAGGAGTTATAAGGTTGTTGTCTAAGAGATGAGGCAGGAGTTGAAGGTGGACACACTTTTCCAGAAGTTTGGAAATAGGGGACAGGATAGCAATAGGACGGAAGTTGTTGATGCTACAATTGTTGCCTCCTTTGTGTAGAGGGATGATGAATGCTTGCTTCCACAGTTGGGGCACAGTGCATTCATGAATAGAGCGGTTGATTAGAATGCTGATGGGATAAGCAATAGCATCAGCAGCTATGCTTAGGAAGTAGGAGGGAATGGTGTCAGGGGCATTAGTGCAAGGCTTCAGTTTCTGAAGAAGTTTCTTTATAGTGGAAGTGGGAGTAGGTTTTAGTGAGAATAGAGAGGAATGTGGAGAGAGTGTGTTTGAGGGGGGTGAGAATGATAAGGCAGTAGGAGTAGTGGATATGGTGGAAGATAGGCTGTGTGAGGTGGATTTGGGGTTAGGGTTATGTGTGGGAGAGGGAGGGGGTGTAGTAGAGAGTGAGGTGGGGTGTGTGAAGGAGGAGGTGAGTTTGCTAATGGAGTCGATGAAAAAGAAGTTAAATTGCGAAGCTAAATCTAAGTCGGGACTGTTAGGGTCTGGGGTTGGGGTGTGTGGTTTGCTGGGGTTAAGGAGGGTGGATATCCCCTTCCAAAACTTTTGAGGGTTGGTTTTATTATTATTTTGGAGTGTGAAGAAGTATTTTTGTCTATCTGAGGTTATTAGCTTTTTTACTTTATTTCGAAGGGTTTTGAATGTAATATGATGTTCTGGGATCTTAGTTCTCAGATAGAGTCTCCAGGCTTTGTCTCTAAGGCGCATAGATGATAGTGTGGTTTTGGTTAGCCAGGGGGCTGACTTTGTTTTATTCTTTTTTCTTAGAGGGGCATGGGAATCAAGTATTCTTAAGAAAGTGGAGTTAAAGTGAGCAACTGCTTCTTCTAATGGAAGTGTCTTTAGATTGTTCCAATTAATTGCTTTCAAGGAATCTATAAAGATTGATGCGTTGAAGCTTTTGTCATTTCGGGTAGTAATGTAGTTGTGGGAACGGTATGAGATACAGGGGAGTCGGAGAGTAAAAGTGGGCAGATGATCACTAAGAGGGTCAGGAAGAGTACCGCTATCTGAAAAATAGTGTGGGTGTGATACTAGAATCCAGTCGAGGATAGTGCCACAGGAGGGGTCTTTTGATGGGTGTGTTATGGTGTTGATTAGTTGGGTAAAGTTATATAGATTGATGTTGAGAGGGTTTGTAGGAGACTGGATGGAGGCCCAGTTAATATTTACATCTCCTAAGAGTATGGTTTCATTGCTAATATTGTTAGAGAGCCAAGAGAGGATGTTTTCAAGTGTGGAAATATTGTCCCCTGGGGGGATGTAGATAGATGCAAGGCATATGTGTTTGTGCGTATTAACTTGTAGGAGAGTGAGGAGTACTTCTGCGTTGTTAAATGTAGGAGTGGGTTTATCATAAGGGGTAACTAGCAAGGAAGAGGAATAAAGGAGGGCTACACCACCACCTTTCCTTTTGGTCCTGTCTTTTCTAATGATAGAATAGCTGGGTGGAGTAATTTCAGAATCTTTTATAGACGGCTTTAACCATGTTTCAGAAATAGATAGTATGTCAGGTTTATTATGCATGAGCCATGCATGGAGGGTTGGAACTTTGTTCATTATGCTTTGGGAGTTTAGAGAGGTAAGGTATATAGGCTTGTGTGAGGTGGAAAAGGAAGAGGGGCCAGGGTTAGGATGTATATCACCAGATATAAGACTGGAAATGAGGTGAAAGAGTGGGTTCAAAAGATGATTGAGTAGAGTAAAACAATGATTGGGTCAGTTGTAATGATTATGGGGTGTTTGGTTGCTATGGGGAGAGAGTTTTTCTGAGAGGAGAAAACTTTGAATGAGAAGGTGAGGAGCTGAGTTATTGGGTAAAGATGGGGAGAGATAGGGGTGTGAGAGAGGGGAGTTCAAATGGTTAGTTGTATGAAAACATTGTGTATGGTATGAGGTATGGGGTTGGGTGAGGTAAAAAAGGTATGATAGTTTAAGAGAAAGTAAAAGAAGGATAGAAGAGGATGAAGGAGTTAAAGGCATGTTGATAAGGCTGCTTTGTGTTGCTTGTTATAGGTGTCTTATATATGATGTAGGATAATTGTGCAGGGGGATGGATATAAGGCTTTGTAAGGATGGGTAGGATAGGGAGTAGTAAGTGTGGGGCTTAGTAGTAGTAGGTGTGGAGTAGTATGTGTGGAGGATAGGGAGTAGTAGGAGTGGAGCAGGAGGAAGAGGTAGTTGAGTGGAGGAGTGTTTAGAGTGAGAAGAAGGTGTGTGTTACCTGAGGGAGTGGTTACAAATTGGATAATAGGCTGTTGGGGTGTGTCTATGGTGTAGAGGATTGATTGGTTGTAGGGAGGAAGTGGGTGTGGAAACTGGAGGGATATAGGTAGAGGTACTGGGGGTGGGTGGGATTTGGGGGTAGGGTAGGGGAGCGGAGTGAGCCCGAAGGGCGAACGGAGCGGGAAGAAACCACGAGGAGAGGATCGAGAGTCAATCAGTAGAGCTTAGGATACAGGAGAGTGGGTCAAAGCTGGTGAGTATGGTTTTTATAATTAATTAGGAGAAGTGGGCAAGAGTATGGAAAGAAAGTGTGGGTAGCAATTAATAGAAGAGAAAAGCTAGAAATGAGTGAAGAAAAGGAAACAAAAGTAAGTATAGTAGTGGCCAAATGTAGAAGTGCACTTGAGCAACTAGGGAGGTCTTAGGACTAGATAGGATGGACTATGGAGAAGCAAGGGCAGAGATCAAATGAAGGTATTTAGGCTGCTAGCAGTCCTGGCAGGGAGATAGCTTACCACGTTAACAAGCAGGAGTTACAATGGTAGGAGCCCAAGAGACAACAGTTGTACATACTTTCACAGTGTCCTCTGGGATGACACACTTCCAGGTTCCAAAATAGGGAAAGGATGCAGCAGGGTAATATGTCTCTTAGGTGAAATATATAAGGAATAGGTGGCCTTTGTTGAATGTATGTTTCCACCCAGGCGAGGTCCCAAGAGAAAAAGAGGGCAAAAAATTTCACAGTGTCCTCTGGGATGACACACTTCCAGGTTCCAAAATAGGGAAAGGATGCAGCAGGGTCATACTTGTGTCAGATCCTAAATTTACCTTTAAAAACTACAAATCAATTAAGAGAATGTTATGTTAATAACCCATTGGAATGAGAACAGAGTCATATTTGATAGTGAAAGGGATGTTCAGTTGTGGTGGATGTTCAGATGTGGTGGTTGCAATGTTTTGCCGCAGATTTTACTACATCTTTTATGCTGACTGTAATACGCAGAATATTGTTTATTTTGCTGAGTGTATTGTATGCAAATGTTACTATGCTAGAAAAACAAATCATAATTTTAGAGATAGGATTAGAGAACATGTTTACAGTATGAATAGATGTGATGATAGAAATGCAGTTGGTAAACATGTGAAAAATGAAGGCTCTAATCACATTTTTAACTTTTTGGTGCTTGAAGTTTTTACGCCTAACATTAGGGGTGGTGATGTGAAAACAAGTACTGAGAACTTTGAAAACCAAATGGATTATTTTAATGCATGCAACTGCTGGTAAAGGGTTAAATGAAAATGTTCCTCTGAAACCTGACCTGAGGTTACGTGATCTTAGGCGCTAATGTGAGTTGATTAAATAGAGCTGTTGTGCTGCAGTCTTTAGATCTGATGAAGCATCCTTTGGTGATGCAAAAGCACTCATCTCTCCTGTTTTACTTTTGATTTTTATATGTTTTTATGTGTTTTTTTTTTTCAACATTTATCATTAAAGTGTTTGAAGCCATCCACTTGAGCAGACTTATTTTTATTTTTTGGATTACTTGTTTAGTCAGCTACAGCTCCCTTGTTTGGTTTTTTAAAGTATACCTTGCAATAGTAAAATGGACAAGATGTTTGCTGAGAAGCAACATTCACTGAAAACAGTGTGTGTGTACACATTCAATGCCACCATACAAAGCAATGCAAATGTAAACCCTTAAACAAGTAAATCAAACAAAACTGTGTGTGAAAAAGATGACAAAACAAGCAGGTTTCACAGCTTCAAGGACAATGCAATATTTCTTAGGGGGTCCTCACTGCTATATTCTGACCAGTGCAGCATGACTGTCTTAAGATGTTCCTCCTAGATCCATGTAAAGGACTCACATGAATACCAGCTTGTATCTACCATAGACACCCTTGATCTGGTTCTATTCCTATTGCAAGATGTCAATGATGACCTGAAGATCATCCTGCTGCTTGTTGAGGAGACACTGCAGCCTACAGTATGCCATGCTACCATGGTATTATGGACAAACTGCTCTCACACAGGTCCACAATAGACCAAAACTGTGGTGGAGAATATGGGGAATGCCACGAGGGTTTCAATGCTCTAGTGGCAAATCATCTCCTAAGGCCCATGACAAAGCTATCCTTCCCATATCTGAGCACAAGAAACAGCTGGGTAAGGGAAGAAGGGATGGAGGTCTGCAAAGGTAACTGACACTTCAGATGACTGTAGGAAGGCCATTGCCATTTGGCAGTTGGTGCTTGATATGCTGTTGGAATTTCCCATCAGCATATTAGCCCGTATCTCAGCTCATGTTTTCACAAGCACTGGTAGAAGTGAAATAAACACCCATTAAGGTGTAAAGTGGGAGAATTTGACTACATGATCTTTAGAGCAACCTCCCCTTGGCAGTTGGCATAATGTTTAGGGTGTTTACCTCACAGGCACAAGGTACAGGGTTTGATTCTCACATGTGGAAGGTAAACTGGCTAGGCTTAAAATGGCTGCAAGGGCAGCTAGCCTAGTACTTACCTTTAAACTAAAAAAATGAATGCTGATCAAGTGGTTAACAAGTGCTTCTTCCTGAGTTCCACTACAAGGGACCACATTTTGATGTTCACCCCCGAGTTTCATGACTCATTACCACTTAAACCAGGTGACAGATTTGCTGTCACCATTGATGGACAATAGGACATGTAAAGTCTAGACCTACATCATTATGTGCTCCTTAGTTATAAAATTGCCATCAGTCAGCCACTGTATAGAGGATCTTAGGTCACACCGATCTTTGGGGTCATCAACAGCAGTAGCTCCATTCTTCCCTGCTTGTCACAGTGGGACTAGGTGACAAAGGTTTCAGAATTTCTCAGCCACCTCTCCGGGCAGAGCTTCTGCAGTATGTCCACATTTGTTTTGTGTGCCTAGGTCATCTGTCTTCACAGACTGTAAATATGGCATAATAGTGCATGTAGAGATGGCAGGTTGTGGGCCATGTCATATCCACAGGTGTCCTGAGTTTTGAACCATATCTTGGGCCACTGTGACATGGATAGTATGAGTTCCTGGTCACCAGTGTGTATTTCTACCAGTCTCTGTTCTCCTTCCCTCGCATCCCAACTGTCCTGCTGCATTTGCACAGCCACTGTGGTATCCCCCTTCTAGCTTTTCTGCATTGCTGCTAGCTTGCTGTATCCTCTGAATTTCCTTTCACATTGTTTTCCGGAATCACCTGGCAGAGTGTGCATGAATACACACACACACACACACGCACACACACACACACACACACACACACACACACACACACACACACACACACACTCACATATGCACATGCACACGCACACATATTCACTCCTGGTTGTACACAGTCTCTTGCCCCCTGTCTTTCCCGTCCCTTGGGTCATCTCCTTTTGGTTTCTATGGCATTCACATAGGCAGTGAAATGTTGCTTTCACCCTTGCAGTTCATCTTGTATTTAAACAAACTGATTTCCATAATTCATAAATCTGGGACACTGATCCTTTTATGATATCAGCTATTTGTCTTCAGAGTATTACAGTTTGCATAACTGGTAGCCACTCACTTGTCATATTCACAGATGTTCTTCATCTTAACTTTGCACAGATTGCTCCCCCCACAACTCATATATATGCACAGATTGCTTCCCCCAATTCATATATTTGCACAGATTGCTCCCCCACAATTCATATATTTGAGACATCAGTTCTTTTGCAGTGTCTACCTTTTGTCTTCAGAGTATTTCTATTCACATTACTTATAGCTGTTCACTTGCCATATTTCCAGTTTGAATTTTATCCTATAATGTTCTGTTTCATTTATCTTGGGAAATATAAATCCTGAGTTAAAACGAATGTAAATATTATGGATATCGTGTACTTTCATGTTTTACCTAACTTCCTGTGTTATTCGTGATTTAATTATGCCACAAATAAGTGTATAGTGTTTTTTGTCTGTTTATTCATGTATGCAATGCCTTCAGCATATTACTTAAATGTATAATAATCCTTGCAAACTGCTTCATGTAGATACAGACTTTTTTATTTCCTTACTTATATCTGGTATGTCTTGTATCAATGCATTAGCCCAATTAACAAATCATAAATAAATATTGTGTTTTATTAGAAAGACACTATCTGCTTCTGAGGTATCAAAGAGGATTTAGTTGTCCTCCTCGGGAAATGTATCCATTTCTAATTGTGCTGTATTTCTTGATGGTCACAAGTATACCTCATTGTACTATACTATTGTCTGTTATACATCCATCATGTAAATGACATGACACATGCTAGTTGTTTATAATGCAGCAGAAGACATTGCACAAAGTATAGAGCATCACAAAAACATACAATACCATAACATAAGCTGCAGCACAGTTAGTTGTAACATCTGTTTCAATAAACTAGTAATTCCAGTAATGAAGAAGTGACTACAAAATATAAATTATGCATTGTGTTTATTGATGCTCCACAATGTGAAATATGATGAGCAGTAAAATGCTATAGCACAGCAATGAGCACTGCTCATTCACATCATGACATGTTAAAGAGGTTGACATAGAATATCATAACCACTGCTGGTGCATGTCTGTCAGTCACTGTGACATTTTACATTGTGTACCCTTCCCTGCTGGAGTACAACAGTGTATTCACAGGTGGTATGTCGTGTATTGCTGCTCTTCCAGCGCAAATGTAACATTAACCCTTTGTACAATCTTTACAGGTACCAGCTGTAGCAGTTATACTTGTGTAAGCAGTAACAGTACTTCATTCTGTAGCCACTGTGGTTGTTTCTTGTACTTAAGTGATCAGAACAGCTCAGAGTATGCTACCAATGTGAAGGAGTTCATCATTGTTGCAACTGCACAGTAAGACAGTGGCTTCATGAGCAGGTTCTGGGGCTCTGTGAATGATTGTGAAAACATGTGACATGGATAGGCCACAATTTCTGGAGTCAGTGCTAAAGATAGCCCGATGCAACCTGGCCAGTAAAAAGTTGCTGTAAGTAGGAACACAGATCATTTATGATAGAAACCTAGTGCTATTTCCATTGTGCAAAACTGCTACCCAAAAACGTTGCATCTGTAAAGGGTGTATTGTGTAGCATACATCTCTGTATCTGGACACACTCATGGGCATACCATTCCAGTGAAGAACAAACATAGCAACCTTCATGTAATTACTACTGTGGTTTGCACAATGACAGCCTCTGACATAAAATGTCACAATGGTCATGCATTTGCCAGTCATGACAGGGATGTCATATGCTTCCATTTCAGCCATAGGCTGGGAAATACCACAGAAATATGATAGGTAATTACATAGTAGACATATCCTGCACTAATGAAGCTATGGGACAAAAAAGAAATATATGCCAGTTTAAGAATCTAAACTTAGACTAGATGTTCTTATTAAGGTTGAAATAATATTGTTAGTTCACAGACATGATTTGTGGTGGAGATATCCAGTGAGTAAAGAGTGCAAACTTTTGTGAGTAGTATGTTTTAATACCTCTCTACAAGACTTGCTTAAAGAGATTAAATGGAGTTTCTATCTCCTTTATGCTTGAACTATATTATCATAGAAAATAAAGTAATGGGTAAAGTACTTTAGACAGAATTGTAAATGGAATGTCTTAGTATATTGCTCCATATTTGGGTGACAGAGTTGTCAGTATATCCTAGAATGCATGTAACCTTGGTGCCAGATTAAATACAAAATGGTTAATGCCATATATGATTTAAATTTGTAATATGATATTTTATGACTGCTGCTAGTCAGAGAATTCATAGAAATGACATGACAGTTGAGTCTTGTGACCATTTATGCCTTGCCAGTACCCACCCTTAGGCCATGCCTTCCTTGTCAAAGAGGGCTAGGCAAGTCAAGCATAGGATGAATTTGTGGGTACCTATCAAATAGTCTTGGTATCATTTGAAGGAAGATACTGTCTTACTCTGATTAGTCATGGGGGAGGGGGGTCAGTTGTTTTCCAGATCTGCAGAAGAGTGACTGATCAAGTAAGAAAACTAGCCTGCAAATTAGTTTACAGATGGAAAGTAATTAGTACACATGGGTAAGAGGAAGTGAGCAGCAACCGAAGTTTAGAGTAAGAACCAGACAGTGTGTGTGTGTTGCCCAGGAGTGCTGAGCACTGATGGGCAGTATTGTGTGTGTGATATGTGATCTGTAAGAAACAGCAAGTAGCAAAGGGAGTGTTCACAGGTAAGTAGCACCTGACTTAGAGGGGTCCAGATTTCAAAGAAGAACATGTGAGATACAACTGAGAGATGTGAAGTAGCCTTTTGAATGAAGGATGCTGAGGACATGTAACCTTCTTTTGAATGAAGGATGCTGAGGACATGTAACCTTCTTTTGAATGAAGGATGATGAGTACATGTAACATTTTGAATGAAGGGTGATGAGGACATGTAACCTTCTTTTGAATGAAGGATGCTGAGGACATGTAACCTTCTTTTGAATGAAGGATGCTGAGGAAATGTAACCTTTACTCTGAAGTACATCTGCTACCCAAATAATTTGGAAAGGGGTGATAGCTGATTTTCTGATTTTCTGGGGTGCTGAAGAATATACCTACCTCAAAGTGATTCTGTATGTGCACTGTGCTCTTATTTTGTTCAGATGGACCATGCAGCAGGTAGTTGTGAAAAGGAGGGTTCTTTAAATTATTCGCATGTAAGCACAATGGCAAAATTATCAGTACTATGTTAATTACCTTGGTAGAGAAACAGAACTGAATGTTACAGGATTATGAGTGTGTGTGTGTGTGTGTGTGTGTGTGTGTGTGTGTGTGTGTGTGTGTGTGTGTGTGTGTGTGTGTGTGTGTGTGTGTGTATTTGTGTGTGTGTGTGTGTGTGAGTGTTGTGTTTTGTGTGTGTGTGTGTGTGTGTTGTGTTTGTGTGTGTGAGTGTTGCGTGTGTGTGTGTGCGGACGCCTGCCTGTCTGTTTGACTGATTATCTGTCTGTTTTTAAGTTCTGATTACCTGATTAATGAGTGCAGGAGATAATCAGTAGCAGAGACAGAAAGAGGTTATAAAGTCTCACATAACTGGTTTCTGACACTTTACAGACAAAAAATTAATATTAAGAAATTCATTCATATTTCCAAGCCACTATCCCTTCAGTGATCATGCCTTTACTAGTGGTCCCCTATAACATTCAGGGAAAATGTATTTGTTAAATAGTAGGCGTCAGATAGCTTAGAGGGAAATTGGAAAATGACTTCATTAGAAAAACAAAGTGGAACTAATTTTTCAAAGATATACTTTGTCAGTATAATTTAAACATTTATGACATGGTGGGATAGTCACACAGAATCCATATGAGTGGGAAAGAGGTAATTACCACAATAAATATACGAAACAGAAGTACACTCAGGCTACATAAAAAAGTAGCATCTGTTGCACAATAATCACACTCTCACTTATAACAGCAAGAGAATTAATTGTGAAATATGCCTAATCTGACATTTAGAAATACTGTCTTAACTGATGAAAAAAGAAAATGTTGAATGATGCTGGTGAGCTTGTACAGACCCATATCCATCCAATAATCATACATGACTCATTTTAATGGGCTTGACAACCTACTCTTGTCAGTGTGTTAGGATAAATAATCCCGTGTCAGCATGAATACTGGGATACAAGCATGTCAGTTTGTGTCTATCTTTGGATTTACCAAATAGAATTGCCACATTTTTAATCCATTTAGTGAAGGTAAAAGCAAAAATTAAAATATTTGCATAATTTCATTTTTTGTACAAGTTGTTAATTTTTGCATTTGAGCAAGCGTGCCATTGAGCAAAGATTCTGCGCTATTTGTGTTTTTCTGCTGGTCCATCATTTTAATTGCTGTGCAAGTAAGATGTGATTACTTAAGAGAGTAGACATGTTCAATTTCTCTATCAAAAGTTTCCAACATTTTGCACCAAAATAACAGAAGACTGATGTTTTTACAGAGTGACATAGCAGAAGTTCCAAGTGACAACTCAAAGATAGAGAAAAAGGGAAAACCTAATCAAGGCAAGACTTCTGGAATACCACAAAGCACTTCTGACCTTAGACAAAACTCATCTTCTAGTCAAGTAACCGGGAATGACACCAAAAAAGGTATCACCTTTCAATTTCATTCAGCCCTAGTGTAAGAGAAGAATGTTACTTTAAAAAAACTTTTTGATAAACATATTCAGAAGCTCGTCTTTTGTTCTGTTTCCAACAATGCAATTGCAGTTATGCAGTGCTATCAGTGCGACAGTGTGTGCACGGACGGTTACTGCTGTAAATTGTTTTTATTTGTTTTAATTGAGGAGCAATCATTTTTAGTATCCATTATATTTCTAACAACAGTACTTGTCAGAATTATGGTAATATTATACTTGACTGCATAGTGATATCTGCGATATCTCAAAAGTAGAGACCTTGAAGTACATATATACAGTGTTAGGGTTTGCGGATAGAGTCCTCGACACTGAACATTACAGGGTGACCTGCCCCATGCAAACAATGCAAAGTCTCATATTATTTTTCAGTATGGCAAGACTCACAATAGACTGGTAAAAGATAGTCTTACAAATATGATAAAGATATGTGGCTTTCTATATGTATGTTTGTGTATGTATATATATATATATATATATATATATATATATATATATATATATATATATATGTAGAGAGATATATATATGTGTGTGTATATATATATATATATATATATATATATATATATATATATATATATATATACATATATATATATATATATATAGATAGATATACAGGTTTACATGCATATGACCGAGCGAACGATGGTCGAAACTCGGTTTCCACGAACCCATATGTCGAAGCTCCAGGTGTCGAGTGCTCGGAATGTCATAAAATATTCGACATTCGACATTTCCGACCGCTGTACCACCTAAACAAGTGCTACCATGGGTCAAAAAGGGGGGGATGTTTTGCAGTTTGACATAATTGCATTTGCAATTATGCAAGGTCGCCGTAGTGCCGTTGAACATTTTTCGGTCAGCCATCCAGCAGCCGACCAAATGCATGTATATCGATATATATTATATAAATGTGTGTCTGTGTATGTGTGTGTATATATTTATATATATCTATATATATATATATATATATATATATATATATATATATATATATATATATATATATATATATATATATATATGGGTCCCCTACAGATGATCGAACTTCCAGAAGGCTGACTTTCATATGGCCAAGACCATATGATCGACTTTTGGAAGTTCGAACGTTCTGAACGAACAGCTCCCTATAGCGCAGAACTGGAAAATTTCCATTTTCCGCACTGTAGTACGATCTCGGAGTTGGTATATTTAAATAGCAGTGGGGGGTGTAGGGGGACTTGCCCCCTGCTAGCAATGTGTAGTTAGGTGTTTTGTTTTTTTACATGTTTGAAATTTCAGAAGTCAAACATATGGTCTCGGCCATATGGGTTTCAGCTTTTTGAAATTTCGATCATGTATAGTAGACCCATATATATATATATATATATATATATATATATATATATATATATATATATAGATATATATATATATATATATATATATATATATATATATATATATATATATATACACACACACATATATATATATATATATATATATATATATATATATATATATATATATATATATATATATATATATATATATATATATATATATATATACATATATAAAACCTTACATCAACCACTCAAACCATTGATTATGCAATGTTTGAACTCTAATGGTTAAAGATCAAAAATATTGAACCAAAAAGGATCAAAAAAGAATAAATAGCAGTGGGGGGTGTAGGGGGACTTGCCCCCTGCTAGCAATGTGTAGTTAGGTGTTTTGTTTTTTTACATGTTTGAAATTTCAGAAGTCAAACATATGGTCTCGGCCATATGGGTTTCAGCTTTTTGAAATTTCGATCATGTATAGTAGACCCATATATATATATATATATATATATATATATATATATATATATATATATATATATATAGATATATATATATATATATATATATATATATATATATATATATATATATATATATATACACACATATATATATATATATATATATATATATATATATATATATATATATATATACATATATATATATATATATATATATATATATATATATATACATATACATATATAAAACCTTACATCAACCACTCAAACCATTGATCATGCAATGTTTGAACTCTAATGGTTAAAGATCAAAAATATTGAACCAAAAAGGATCAAAAAAGAATAAAACAATATTTTTGCAGGATGGCAAGCCCCCTGCAACTCCTACACTCACTGCTAATTATATATACCAACTCCAGGATCCCGCAGCTGTTAGAAAAATGCATATTACCCCATCCCCACTATACTGAAATCTCACAGTGAAACATATCATATGATTTTCAGTCAGCTCTACTGGCTCTTTCACATGTCAGTGGATGACCTGGTCCACAAAAGTTTACTCTTATGAATCTTCTAGATACATGGACCACAGCAAGAAGCCAGCAGCACATTAACACCCATTCCATACCTTATATAGCATTTCATCACCACCACTACAGACAAAAGTTACCAAAAAGGTTTGGCCAAGTCTTTCAGGCTGCAAATACAGTCCATGCTCTGGGGTAATGTACTCTTATAGCTGACCCCATAGTTCAGCACACCTGTGCACCACTTTCAAAGCTGAGCAAAGACTCAAAGACAAGATAACAGTTTGCTGCCTCTCAGATGCTAGAATCTGCCAGAGTAACAGAGCACTTAAGTTCTTTCCCTCCCTGTATGAATATGACATGGGCATTATTTGTGGGGGTGTAAATGAGCTCCAGTATGCCCCCTTACCCTATATGAAGGGTGACATGATGGAGCATTCAGAGTCATGTCTCAATCAGTATCCTAACATCACCAAGAATGATGCCATGATATAAGCAAAAGATGACGTACTTTAACAACTGGATTAGTTACTGGTGTCAGTCTAAAGGGTGTGTCGCACTGAATAGAGATGAAAGGCAGTCCAGTCTGCTTTATTAATGATGGCCTGCAGCTGTCTCATCATGGTTTTGACATACTAATTAAATTTTTCTCTGCCTACCCCACAGTGCCTTTCTTAGGCAGTATCAGTGTGTTTACCCTACCAGTGTCATCCAAATGAGGCAAATTTCAGTGCAGTGCTGCACAGCACTAGGAGTTTAAATAAGAAAATACACCCCAGTGACCTTCCTAATACAGGAAAATGTGGATAAGTGTGTTGTCATGGAATCCAGAACAGCGACAGCAATCCCTCCTTATCTGACTTCTCTGTATACCTACATACCAGTAGACAGCAGTAGGTGGTGAAGTGTCTGACATTATCTAAACACCAGAAAGACGTATTGATCAGATCAAACTCCTTCATGTCCTGATATCAGTAAGTGCAACCTTATACCACATCCTAGCCAACTACACAACCTCCCTATATATAAAGAAACATTGCTCAGTAAACTAGAGTCTTATTCTATTAACTCAAACATCATCTTTCTAAAATCTTTAACTATTCCTTTTTCAATTGGCACACCCACAACTCCATGAATAGATGCGCTCACTGCTTACTTGACTCTGTCATTGCAAACTTCCTCAGTCACGTAGTACCCTCCATAAATACAGGTACCAACATACTCATCTTTGTCCTCACAAACACAGCCATTTTCAGCTTAATGGACAGATCAAGTAACCTCTCTATTTCACTCACCATAAGGTCCCAGTACAGGTAAATGACCAACCCACCAGTCTGTAGAGATTGAAGAGACCTCTGCAAGGCCAGTTTCTTTGCACTCACTGATGATTTGTGATTGTGCAACAGCTCCCCCCATGCATCAGTGACCCAATAGCAAATGCCACCATGTATTCCCAAAGGTTATACTTGCTGCTTATCTGCAAACAGGCTCATGTTCTCACTCACAATAAATACAATATAAAGTTTAGAACCCTCTCCCCAGGTAAAACTAACTCAGCTACAAACAAACTGTACAATAAAAGAAAAAAGTGCATAGTCCTAAAGCCTAGGACAAAAACTTGTCATATTATTATCTCCCTCAAAAGTCTTAACAAATAACTGAAGAGCAGTATCAATCCTCCAGCGGTAATTAAAAATTGCTATATTAGCAAAGGATAACCACAGGACACTCGCACATTATGTAAAGAATTTCAGAAATAATACCCAGCATTTTACCAGCCTTATCACTAATGACATCACCCCTTTAACCTTGAGGATACAGCTAACAATCTTGTAGATACATTCATTTCCATTGTCTCCCCTGTGTCACCTCCAAATTTGCAAATGCAAAGTACATAGTCTATACCACCTGATAATTCCTCCTGAACAGATAATACAAGCACTCTCCATGACCAAAAACTCCAGCTTTAAGAGATGAGCTAAAATACCTGGGTAAATACCTGGGTTACTAAGAAACACCCCATTTCATACCTTCTCCATAAACTATTTAACCATGGCCTCTCTACTAGATACATATCAGAAACTGGGAGAAAAGCTTTAGTGGTTACCAAACCCCAACACACAGACACAGAGGATTACACACCACAGACCCTGGCAGCCATAGACCTATCAGCCTTACCAACATTTGCAAGGTACTGGAAAACATTTATTTTATCTGTCTGTCTGTCTGTCTCTGTCTGTCTGTCTATCTATCTATCTAGCAGTCTAGCTGCCGTTGTTGATTGGGTTGGTACCACTATGCTAGTAGCCTCTTTTCGGGGAGGATTCAAGGTGCTATTTATACTTCTGGAGGAATTAATTCAGGGCATTGGGGAAAGTCTCCTATTCTTTTTGATGAGTGACCTGAAATTGGATACATCAACCTTGTTACCACCAACTCAGGCAGATTATCATGAACCTCATAAGTAGAAACATTGGGTAAGATGGCGATTCAGGTCATAGCCTGCTATAGGTCCCCAGCCATGTCCCAAGACTCTCACTCCACGTTCCTAAGCACCCTGGAAACTATTAGGGTCTAACCCAACACTCTCATACTATGTGACTTCAACTACCCCTCCATCAACTGGGAAAACTGCTCATGCACCAATACACTGGCCCAACGCTTCCTGGAATTCATCAGTTCCAGTGCCGTGGACCAGCTCATTCTTACCCCCACTAGAGTAAGCAACATCCTTGACCTAGTTATTACTAACATAGGTAACTGTTGCTCTACACCAATAGTCAATTCCTCCCTGGTTAGATCCAACCACAAACTAATCACCATGGAAATCCACATCTCATCCAGAACCTCTGCAAAGTTAACCACCATGAAAAACTTCTCCAAAGCTGACTTTGGGCTCCTAAAAACTAACTTCACAGCACCCATGTCAATGGAAAATAGATGCATGACTGCCAAATCATACACCAATGTACTGTATGAACCAAGACAATCTCCTCCAAAAAAAGGAAGCCAATCTGCTGGTCCCCTGCCATTAATAAACTCTACAACAGAAGGAAGAAACTGTTGCAGAAAAAGGTGAAGTCCCAAGACTGGAAAAACTCCCTTATTAGCCTCAACAAAAAGTTGAAATCCCTCATCAAAACCTCTAAAGCCATCTATGAAGGCAGAATTGTGGAAGACACTAAAAACAATGACAATGCCTTCTATAGTTATATCAAGAATCTCCACGGCCATACCCAGGCTTGCTCTGAGTTACTGCACAGTGGTACCTCCTATATTGAGCCAGCAGATATTGCCAACATACGTACTGATGGATTCAGTGCCAAATTTACCCCTCTCTCCCCCCTTAAAGGACCAATCACAATACCGGAAGAATGCCAGGCTCCCAGTATTACTGCAGCACAGGTTAAAGCTGCATTGTCCAATGTCAAGAATACAGCTTCTATGGGATCCGACAATATCCCTGCATGTGTTCTACATGAACTACAAAGTGAACTAGTACCACATCATTGTGCCCTGTTCAATCACAGCCGCACCTTAGGCTTTATCCCTACTGAATGGCGCACTCCTACAGTCATCCCTCTCCATAAAGGGGGGAGTGACTACAGACCCTGAGAATTATCACCCCCATTAGCCTGATGAGTCTGATATGTAAGGCTATGGAGCGCATCATCGTGGACCTAATTAACAAGGATATAGGGAATCTCCAAACTCTAGATCCCACGCAATTTAGTTTTGTGAAAGGTAGATCATGCCTGTTCAACCTGGTTGACTTCTTTGAGTCAGTCACCAGAGTTGTGAATGAGGGCAAGGCAGTTCATACAGCCTACCTCTATCTGGCCAAAGCCTTTGATAGCATTCCCCTCTAAGGAATTATTGATAAACTCACCAAACTAGGCATCAACCCCTATATCACTAGATGGGTTGCAAACTGGCTCACAGATAGAACCCACAGTGTGAAAGTAGTGGACTCCAGGTCAGACTGCCAACTACTCATTAGTGGAGTCCCACAGGGATCGGTCCTGGGTCCTCTCCTGTTTGGCATCTACTTCTCAGAAGTCCAGGCCAACACAGAGGGACTCTGGCTGACCAGGTTTGCAGACGACTGCAAGCCGGGAGCCATTATTAACACCCCAAGTGATATAGACATTCTACAGAAAGGTCTCATTGCGACCAGTGAATGGTGTCAAAACCATGGCCATAAGCTTAATGCCAAAAAATGCGTCATCATCTCCTTTGGGAAAAACTCAGTTCCCACTAATTACCACATCAGTGGGAGCCCACTGAACACTGAAGGTGTTATAAAAGATCTGGGGACACAGGTTGACAGCAACCTGTCCTTCGACTGCCACATTGCCACTGTGGTCATAAAGCCCTTCTATGTGGCACATCTCATTGCCAAGGGTTTTGCATCCAGGAAGAAAGAGGTCATCATCTCTCTCTACTCTTCCCTCATTAGGCCATTAATCAAGTATAATACCCCATTTGGCATGTACCTCTCTAGACACATGCAGCAGCTTGAAAGGCCACAAAAATACTTCATGAAGAGGATCCTAGGCCTTACACATGTCCTACATGGACAGACTCAAAAAACTCCAGCTATTCTCTTTCTCCTATCGTCTACTAAGAGGTGATCTCTGCTTGACTTACAAAGCCATGTCTGACCCAGCTCTGTTAAAAATGCTACATCTAAAGTAATCCCAGTCCCTCCACACCACATGCTCCAGAGACCTCAACCTCATTACCACAATCAACAGAATGTGCTGGAGGGACAGGTTCATAACCCAGAGACTGCCCATGCTCTAGAACAGACTTTCCATACATGTCAAGCAGAGCACCTCACTGGCCCTCTTCAATAGAAATCTTGATAACTGGATAGGAAATAGAAAGTTCAACCTGAGGATAACTCCAGTGGCTCTACCTGATAGAGGCACTGGGAACTAGCATCGAAAAGCACGCTGGCAGGGCACTTCTATGGGCTTGGCTTGTAAAGGCTCCAGGCCCATTAGCCTAGTACACACCTATGAACCGATAGGAAACCTACAATCCTTAGACCCTAATGAGTTTAGCTTTGTAAAAGGTAGGTCATGCCTATTAAACCTCAGTTGATTTTTTTGAGAGTCACAGAAGCACTAAATGAAGATAAAACCCTGCTCAAAACTCATCTTGATTTACGTGAAGCTTTTGACACTTTATCATCTTTAGCCTCATCAGAAAATTGTCATATTTAGTGTAAATTCCAATATAACATGGAATGTCAACTGGCTCAGTGATGTATGCCAGTCTATTATAGTTAATGGCAAACTATATTCCAAGAGACTTGTCACCAGTTGTATAACCCCAGGTCTCCATTTTGGAACAACTCGTATTTAACATCAACTTCTGCTCTGTCAGATCTGACATGAAAGACCTCTGGTTGGCCATGTTCATGGATGGCTCTTTGAGCCCTCATCAGATTCCCAAAGACAAACAGATCCTCCAAGAGTGCCTAGCTCATATAAACCTATGGTGTCAGGAGCATTCTGTAAAGTTCTGCTCCAAAAAAAGTATACTGCTGTGCAGTTTGAGAAACAAGAACTCTTGCACACAAACCACACAAGTAACCCCCTTTAAAACAGACAGTCATTTGAAAACTAAGCACCTTCATAGATACCAAATTCTCATTTGACACAACATATCCAGTATAGTTAGGAAAGACTTCTAACTCACGCAACTGGCATACAAAGGTGTAAATGACCCTAGTCCGTTAGATCTACTTTGTATCATTAAAAACAGTGGTAGAAAATGGAAAATTAAGTGACCTAAATCTTCAACATAAATAAGACTTGGCATGAGAGATATGTCTCCCAAAAAATTCCCAAACTTTAGGATAAACTGCTGCTTATTGTAAAGCAAATCATGTATTTCAATATCTTAAAATCTAACTTAGACAAAACGATGCAAAACCATTATCCCACCTTGTTCCCCTATCCTTTATATATATATGTATCCTTTATATATGTATGTATGTATATGGGTCCAGGACTAATGCTCGACCGGCCATTTCATCGAATGTGAAACGGCTGGGCATACTTACGCAAAAGTGCTTTTCACCGAAGAAGCACTTTCGCGTAAGTATGCCTGTTGTGGAGATCGTACTACAGTGGGGATAAGGGAAAATTCCCTTTTCCCCACTGTAGTGCGACCTTGGAGTAAGAATATAAAAGTAGGGGGTTGTGGGGGGCACAGGGGGGCTTGCCCCCCTGCAAAAACATAAATGTAATGTTTATTTTTTTTTTTGAAAACACTTTAACGAAAGCGCTTTTTTGGTGAAAGCACTTTTTCAGTGAAAGCTCTTTTGTTAAAGTGTGTTCGGTGATAGTGGATTTGGACTGTTGAATTTTTGTTCTACAGTCCTAGATCCATGTATAAATATATATATATATATATATATATATATATATATATATATATATGTGTGTGTGTGTGTGTGTGTGTGTGTGTGTGTGTGTGTGTGTGTGTGTGCATGTGTGTGTGTGTGTGTGTGTGTGTGTGTGTATGTATATATATGTGGCACAGCAGATAGAATTGTCACCTCACAGCAAGAGGTTCCCTGGTTTGATTCTCAGCTGGGTTGCCTTCTGTGTGGAGTCTGCATGTTCTCCCTGTTTTCACATGGGTTTCCTCCAGGTGCTGCAGTTTCCTCCCACATTCCAAAGACATGCAGTAGGTGAACTGGACACTCTAAATTAGCAGTAGATGTGAGTGTGCATGTGAGTGTATGGTACAGAAGAACTATCGTGGCAGGGCTAGCCTTTTGGAAGTGTAAACCTTGGCACCATGTGCAAAAATGGGAAAAAGGACAAATGGATATGCACACACATACACACACACAGACACACACATGGATATACAGCTATACTAGCTGTACTATACGTTAGAGAACACACCCAAAGTTAACTGCCTAAATATCAAGCAAATATTGTTAAAAACAGGGAAGTCTACACTGCACTTTGCATGCACAGAGAAGCAGCCTTGGCACATTCAAGTTCCACATTAAAAAAAAAACAAAGTGAAACATCATTTCCTGCAGGGGAGAAAACTCTCCTCTACTCGCCATGTGGGAGGTTGTGCCCTCTGCCAATTGTTTATACTAATTCAAAGATCATCACACAATCCACAGAGATGTGGGTGTGCATGTGAGTGTGTGGTACAGAAGAACAAAAAAAAAAAAAAACAAATGGAGATATGGTGAGTCAGCAAGCAAAGGAGAGCAGTATTGCTGAAATTGAATTCATCCTCAAGTCTTGGAGAGTACTTTCATGAGGTGGACCCTAAAATCTCACCAAGATGACACTGATATATAGACTGTATTTATATAGCATATATCATGGACAGAAGTAAGTCGAAAATTAAAAAAGATAGCTGGGTGCACAAGACCCAGGATAAAAAAGTGCCCAATCCTGGTAGGTGCACTGGTGCCATTACTGGAAAAAAAGACAGTGTAGAATCCTCAACATACAGAAACATTCCTACAATGGGGCCAGGCCAGGCCCAAGGGGAGGATGCCCCCCCTGTTGCAGAAGGAAGTATTACTCCACAAAAATCACAAAAACTGATAGTCCAATGCAGAGCCATAAAGATGATAGAGTGGACTGTTAAGGATAAGAAAGAATTTATGTATTGTTACTGTTACGCAAAAAGCCCAGAATTTCCAGACACAAGATAAACAAAAAGACTGAGAGAGAAATTAGAGGAAAGAAAAATACTTCCACGAGAAAGACTACTAGAAGCTTCAAATAAAAAAATGTGTTCATTAATGCAACAGATTTGTGAAAAACAGAGTATAGACTAAGAAACTTTGATCTGTTTGGATAAAGAAGCATCTCAGAAAGTGCAAAATATAAACAAAACCTAGAGGTTTTTGAAAAGCACAAAGAAGAAATATGGAGATGGGAAAGAAAGAGAGATTTGATATGGTGCAATATTTATGCAAAGGTAAAAGACAAATTGATCAATATAAACAAGGCAGCCTCAAATATATTCATAGAGAAATGCAGGCAAAGGCATCCAGATATGGAACATTTCACAATTAGAAAAATAATATCTTAAAGAGGGAATGTAGAAAAGAATATTAGTAAAGTAGAATTAAAAAAAAATAGAAGTTAAAGAGATTTAATATGTTGAAATATCTATGCAAAGGAGAAAGCAAGACAAATCAATGCAAAAAGGGCAGCACCAAATATATTTGAAGAGAAATACAGGCAAAGGAATCCAGACATGGAAAACTTTACAATGCAAAAAATAAGAAGACAAAGAGGAAAAGTAGAAAAGGAGATTAGTAATAGAGAAGTTAAAGAAATAGAAACTGAGGTTATGGAGTATCTGTGAAGTGAAGGATTCAGTGTAGAAAATCTAATTCAGAAAGCACAACAACAGGATAGAGCAATGGACATCAAAATTAAGGGGAAACCAGTGGATTGGGAAGCAATTGGTCAGGTGCCATATGAAGATATTTTGGAGCCTTCCACAGGAAACCAGTATAAATGTTAACTTGAAGCTGGACAGCAAGGGAAGGAACAGGAAACTGGAAACTCAGACACAGTCAATGTTGAGGAGTGATAGGCCAGTGAGTTCCCATATGATAGAGCAATGGGTGGCACAAGATGAAAATGAAGATAATGTGCTACAGGAAGATGTTATAGAACTTTCAATAGAATCCCTGCAGGAAATGGAAAACAAAAAATGTGTCCTCAGTTTAGAAGAAAATGAGTTAAGAGTAGAATTGTTTGATTTAATAGTGATAGATAAATATATTCAAATCAGTGAAGAAAACAGACTGCAGAAAGACAGTAAAACTCTAAAAGTCAGAAGTTTGATAAAACTAATGAACACAGTAATTAGGACTGTCCTTAGAGATCCATGCAATATAACAGAAGTAAACAGGATATATTATTGTGCAGCTAAATTAATAACTGAGAAAGTTCTACTACAAGAACACAGGGTAGTGAGGGAAAGGAAGGGGAGAAATCGACTACCATCATGGAAATATCAAATAGAGAAAACTAAAGCAATTAAGACAAGTGTTGCTATTAGATGAGTATAGAAGAGGGAACAGATCAACAAAAATACTTAAAATGATAGACGTGATAAAAGCAATGTGCAGTATTAGAACAGATCAGGAACTATTGCAAATAAACTAAAAATCTCAGCACTGGCGGAAATACTTAGAAGATATGCAGATAAATGTAAAGGAAAAGTGCAAAATAAGCAATTTATTGATGATACAAAAAAGTTTTATAGACAATTGGGAAACAAGGTAAAAGGATTTGAAAGACCACCTAAAAAAGAAAGAAATAGATACGTTTTGGAGAAGTATCTATGAGGATCCTGTGGACCATCACAACAATTCTAACTAGATAGAAGTGGTGAAAGAAAGAATAAGAAGTTTAAAGGTATAGGATATGAAAAGTAATGAAGTAACAACCAGAGAAATTGAAACAAAGTTAAGAAAAGCCTCTAATTGGAAAACCCCAGGCCCAGACATAGTACCTAACTTCTGGTTAAAAGTATTACCATCTGTGCACAAAGATTTAGCTATGAGTAAGAACTATTTATATGCACACCCGGAATAGATACCAACCTGGCTAACAATAGGAAAAACAATGCTCCTACTTAAGAATGAACCTGCAAGCTACTTTAAAAATTATAGACAAATAACTTACCTTCCAACAACATATAAACTATACAAAGAAATTGATGCTGACAGAGTTTATAGTCATTTAGAAGAAAACTCAATTATGGCAATAGAACAAAAGGGCAATAAAAGAAAGTCATATGGAACAAAGGATCATGTGTTGTTAAATAAAGTCATAGTGTAGGACTGTAAAAAGGGGAAGAATCTTAAGTATGGCATGGATTGACTATAAAAAGCATTTGATATTCATGGATAAATGTATAAGATACACCTTACACTGATCAACTACATTACAGTGACCATGGAACAGTGGTAGACCACTTTGCAATTAAGCCATGATAAAGGACAAATTATTATTCCAGGGATAAAAATTCAATGTGGGATATTCTAGGGTGACTGTTTGTCACCGCTGCTATTCTGTCTTTCCCTAAACCTATTAAGCTGTCTACTTAGCAGCTTAGGCCATGGTTATAATTTGATTCCTAAAAAACAACAAAGTGTAAAGACCTCTCATTTTCTCTTTGTCAATTATTTAAAACTGTATAGCTCATCAGATGAGGAACTGAAAGCACATCTGCAAGTCTTCAAAATTTTTTCAGATGATATAAGAATGTCATTTGGTCTTGATAAATGTGCAAATGTAACCTTTAAAGCAGGAAAATGGCATCACCAAGAAAACATCAGTTTGGGACAACAATGTCCCAAAAAGAACATGAGCAAGAGAGAGTGGATACATATTTGGGAATTGATGAAGGATCAACAATAAAGCATAAACAAATGTGAATAAAACTTAGTAAGGAATATTTTAGAAGCCTTAAATTAATGCTGAAACCAGCGTTGACATCTAGGAACAAAATTCAAGCTATAAACAAATTTGTTCTTCCTGTCCTAACTTACAGTTTTGGAGTGATTGAATGAATTGGATAGGTTAGAGAGGAAAACAAGAAGGATGCTTCATGCTCACCAAATGATGTATAAAAATCAGTGCATACCACGATTATATATTCCCCGTTCCAAAGGAGGGATAGGCCTCCTTGAAATTGATTGCAAGTATTGATCTGTAATTATGGGACTGCACACATACCTGCTAACCTCACAAGACCCAAACATAGTAAAAGTTCTGAAACATGAGGAGAATAAATCTAAGATGACTTCCTTGCTTAGTCTAGCAGAAGCATATCGGCATCAAGCAGGAATGGAAATCAAACCAGAAGCAGATAAAAATCAGGCAGCAACTGAATGTGCCAAAAAACAAAAGAAAAAATATAAGGTGAAGGACCAGATAAGAAGGCAAGAAATGTGGAAAATGCATAAATATAGTTGCAAGTCTAGAAAACTTCTGTAAGAACCTTGTGTTGATCAGGAACGAACACAGGAATGGTTAAGGAGAGGCAAATTCAGACCAAGAGAGGAAACGTTAATATTAGCTGCACACGATAGTAGGCTACATACATGTTGGTTTATAAAATCCATTGGAAACTTAGAAGAAACAGAGAAATGTAGGTTTTGTAAAACAGAACTGGAAACAGTTGCACACCCTGTTGCTGGTTGTGACATACTAATTGCAGAAAGACTGTATACTGAAAAGCATAATAATGTGGCAAGAAGGATGCACTGGGTATTGTGCAAACATTATGGTATTGAAGTGGCTGAAAAGCACTGGAAACATCACCCTCAAAGCATCATAGAAAATGAAGTCTACATCACATGGGATCATCCATTGCCAACAGTTCAAAAGGTAGATGCTAGAAAACCGGATATAGTGGTCCATGAAAAGAAGACAAAAATAGCAGTGATCACGGAAATCACCACACCCAGCGACTACAGTGTCCTGTGGACAGAGAGAGACAAAGTCATAAAATATCAGGACTTGCAGGCAGAAACGAGAGCAATGTGAAAGAAAGATACTCAGACAGTTCCAATAGAAACTGGAGCAATGGGGCTTACAAAAAATAATCTACAATCGTATTTAGATATGTTACCAATACGTGTAACTCCATATGAATTGCAGAAGGAGTCATTACTGGGCACACTGCAGGTGCTGCAAAGAGTACTTCTGGCTGACATCAAAGACTGAAACAATATTAATTTCATGAACTTTAATCTTACTTCAACTTTGGAACTTTCATTCCTATTGTATTATTTGTTTAGGCCTTGACCACGACATTCATAATTGTGATCTCTGTGCTTCCTTTAATCCGCGTACTATTTGTCATTGGGCTAAACTTTTAGCTAAGCATTTTGGAGTTTGACCTAAGTTTGTCAGTATGGTGTTCGCTGGTCTTCAGGCTTTGGATATCCCCAAGAAACATAAGGATAAGGACCACGACAGGCTTCCGAAGGTCAAGTCCTCTGATTATATTGTTGGTCGTCAGTCATGCAGTAGCCGGTGAAGTGCCTTTGCAGCCCCTGCAGCCTACAGATTTGCAACTGGAGGCCTCGATTGAGAACATTTCAGAAGCCCCCAGGCCTCCAGCTTCCATTCTGCCTTCTGACCTTCGGGCTGTTGCCTCTTCAACTGGATCCGGAGCCACAAAGCTGACTCCAGTGTCCGAGGCCTCCATTCTTCGTTCAGACAGCAAGCTCACACTGACGACTTTGGCTGCAACTTTGACAGTTGCCAGGCCTCCCGAGTCCTTTAGACTTGCAGGTAAATCTTCCAGTCGTAAGCCTGTGAAGAAGCAGGCTCCAGTTTTGTCTCGTTCCCCTCATTCTCAAATGGTTAAAATGGCTGATGACCTTTTGACTCTTATTAGGGGTTCACAGCCTCCTCCTTCAAAAAGAGTTAGGGATGTCTCTCCTGAGGCTTTGTCCTTTTCAGGTTCTGATACTTCTAGCATTTCTGTTGATGAAGAGGAAGTTTCTCAGGCTTTCTGTCCTTTTGAGGATTCAGACGCAGAGGAGTCCATCCCTTCTGCTTCTCCTCCAGAAGATTTCTCTTTTGGTGATACTTTAAATACTCACAGGGAACATTTTAAATGGGAAAGTCAGGATTACCCCCTTTCTAAGAAGAGGATTAGGGAGGTTTTGGATTTTCCTCAGCATAAGCCTTTGGCTATTCCACCTGTGTTGGAAGTGGTTGATGATGCTTTTCTGGAAAATTCCTTGACTCCAAATTTGGTTCCTCCTGCTCCCAGGAAACCTGACAGGTACTACAGAGTCCCTGATTCTCATTTGGTTCTTTTCAGGAATCCGTTGGCTGATCCAGAGGTTATTTCTCAAGGCCCTAAAGGAGTTAAGGCCACTGTTACTAAATATCCTGTTCCTTCTGACAGGGAATCTAAGAACCTAGGTAGGTGGGGTAAAAAGTTTTATACCTCTGCCACTCTTGCTATTAGGTGTAATTGTCTTTTTCATATGCTGAAGTACCAGCAGCACACCCGGGAAGCTATTAAGTCTAGGAAAGCAAGTGTGCCTCAGTTGGCAGAGAGTAAAGATATGCAGGATTTGCTGAATTCTGCCAGTCTTGTCAATAAACATTCATTACATTGTGGTTTTGACATTCTAGAAGCCTCCTGTAGAGCTATAGCTACTGGCTCTGTTATTAGAAGGCACGCTTGGCTTAGGGAGCAGCCCCTACCAGAGCCTGTCAAGGCTAAGCTTTTAGATGTACCTTTGCATAAGGACAGTCTTTTTGGCAGCAAAGCAGAGGAAGTGCTCAAGAAGATGGAAGACAAGGCCAAGTCTATGCAGACAGTTAAAGACTTTCTGCAAGTTCAGCCTCCTTGCTTTAGCAGGAATTACCCTTCCAAGAGTTGGACATTCCCTGATACCAGCAGACAGAGCCGTTCTAGGACTAGATGTTACAAATCTTCTAGGGGACAGGTGGCTACCCCTCAAAGGTCTAAGTGCTGACAGGCTTCATCTTCCAAGGTGGGAAGTTCTAAGCCTGCATCTCAATCTAAACATTCTCAATGACTCTGTCCAACTTCTGCCTGTTCTTGGCTGCCCGGAGAGTCCTTTAGGAGGAAGGTTGGCCCTTTTTACAAATGTCTGGGCCACCATCACGGACAACAAATGGGTACTCAGAACTGTATCCCTAGGACACAAGTTTTCTTTCCACACCTTTCCAGTACCCAAAGGATTCCCGGATGCTCCTCCAAACCAAAGGGCAGAAGTAGAAAAGCAAATTTTGTCTCTGTTACATCTGGGAGCAATAGAATCAGTTCCTGCTCAGCAGGTAGGCCAGGGTTTCTATTCCAGACTTTTTCTAGTTCCAAAAAAAAAGGCACCTGGCATCCTATCCTAGATCTATCCATCTTGAACTCTTTTTTGATAATTCCAAAGTTCAGAATGCTCACTCTGCATCAGTTGCTGCCAATGTTAGAAAAGGATTCCTGGCTGGTAACGTTAGATCTCAAAGAAGCTTATCTGCACATCCCTATCAGGGAAAGCTGCAGGTAATACCTTAATTTCAAGGTGGGCAAGCATCATTATCAATTCTCTGTGCTGCCCTTTGGCTTATCTACTGCTTCCAGAGTTTTCACAAAGTGCCTGGCTCCAGTCATTGCTTTTTGCAGGCGGAAGAAAATTCAGATTTATCCATACTTGGACGACTGTCTAATTCAGGCAAATTCTCAGGAACAGCTGTTAAAAGATCTAGAATTTGTAAAGACTCTTCTCTCTTCCCTGGGTTACACTCTCAACATGGAAAAATCAAAAACAGTGCCATCCAACGGGATAATATTCCTGGGAATGTGTCTGAACACAGCCGTCCAGATGATATCTCACCCAGGAGAAGCAGACAGCTCTTTCAGTTTACTTCAAGGACTTGGCAAGCCTGTCCCAGCTCCCTGCAAGGAAATACCTGCAAGGTCTGGGATTCATGGCCTCTTGCATTCTCATGATTCCATATGCAAAACTGCATATGAGGAAATTGCAATGCTACCTCAAGAACATTTGGTGTCAGCACACACAGGACCTGGATGTGATAATTCCTCTGCTTCCATGTCTGCAGACAGAGTTTCTATAGTGGGCAGCAGCCTGTCTACAGAACAAAGGCATGCCTTTTCGCCCACCCCTGGCCACTCAAGTTCTTACCACAGACACATCGGACTATGCCTGGGGAGCTCACCTGGTCGACAGATGCATACAGGGAAGTTGGAATGCCCAGAAAATGCACCTGCGCATAAATTTAAAGGAGTTGATGGCAGTCCAGCAGGCCTTGCTAGCTTTCAAGCATCTTCTTTCTCCAGGGACCCTGCTTGTCGGGACATATATCACCATAGTCACCATAGGCATGTGGTACATCAACAAGCAGGGAGGGACTCATTCTTACCTCCTGTGCAGACCATAGCAGCATCCCTGGGCCTGCATCTCCTAGTTCAGTTTCTTGCAGGAAGGCTCAATGTTTAGGCAGACCAGTTGAGCAGACAGACCCTGGATCATAATGAGTGGCAGTTGAACAGAGCAGTTTTTTCCAGCATCATTCAACGTTGGGGCACTCCTCAAGTGGATCTTTTCTCCTCTCCAGACAACTATCTTCTACCTCTTTTTTGCACCAGACAGCATCACAGCAGAGCCAGGAAAGTGGATGCTCTGTCCTTCCCTTGGACACTGCTGTCAGTTTATACCTTCCCTCCTCTTTCTCTTCTTTCCAGAGTATTATTGAAGATCAGGGATGAACGACCAAGGACTATTCTCATAGCTCCGGACCGGCACAGGCAGCATTGATATCCACTGCTTCGCAGTCTCTCCCAATTTCCTCCTTGGCATCTTTCTCTGAAGCCAGATCTTTTGGTTCAGGAAGGGGGAAACATTCTACATCTTCATCTTCAGTCTCTCCATTTGGCAGCATGGCTCATTATATGACTCCATCCTTTTCTTCTTCCCTTTCCCAGCAGGTGGTTAACATGCTTCGGCAGGGCAGAAGGCCTAGCACTAGCCAGTCTTATGCTGGCAAATGGGAAATATTCTCTCATTGGATGCAGGCTAAAGGGGAATCTTCTTCTCAGCCTATCCTTCCTCTGATCCTGGAGTACCTGGCTGATTTACTTCAAGGTGGTCTTTTTTTTCCTCTATCAAGATCCATGCTTCAGCCATTTCTGCTCATTGTTCTTTTGAACAACCCATTTTCTCTCATCCCCTGATGAAAATGTTTGTCAGAGGTGCTTGCAACTTAAAACCTCCCAGAAGGGCGCCTACTCCAGCCTGGAATCTTAATTTTGTTCTAGAGAAACTCACTCTTCCTTCTTTTGAGCCAGCTGCCACTGCAGATTTAAAGTTTCTCTCATGGAAGACTGCCTTCCTCTTGACTATAACTTCAGCAAGGAGGGATTCAGAACTGCATGCTTTGATGGCTGTGGAGCCTTTTCTTATTTTCCATGCAGATAGGGTCTCTCTGAGAACCATCCCCTCCTTTATGCCTAAGGTGGTTTCTAGCCTGACTCTTAATCAGTCCATACACCTTCCTACCTTCTTTCCTAATCCTCGAAATAGAGGTGAAAGGATCCTACATTCTCTTGATGTGCACAGACAGCTCAAGTTTTACCTGGACAGGACTAAAGACCTTTGGAAATCAGCACAGTTATTGGTCAGTTTTGCCCCTGGAGCTCAGGGCAACGCTATTTCTAAGCAGACCATTTCTAAATGGATTGCTCATTGTATTACTTTTTCTTATTCCTTTCATGGCAAGGTTCCTTCTCAAGGGGTTAGGATCCACTCAACTAAAACAGCTTCCACTTCTGCAGCCTTTTAAAGGGGTGTCCCTACTAAAGACATTTTGGAGGCTTCCACATGGTCTTCTCTTCACACTTTCACAAAGCATATAATTTGCCTTTGTTTTCAAGAGCTAGCGCAGGGTTTGCCACTGCTGTTCTGCAGGGCATTGTCTCCAATCCTTGCTTCTGTTGGTTCCTCCTCCCTTTTCTCTGGGCAGTGAAACACAATGAACATAGTACAGTTGTGTACACTTACCATAAATGTAGATGTTCGAGTGCATTCACTGTTGCAGTCCTGCTTTCCCTCCCTCCTTCCCCCTTTTCTCTTTTCCTAAGGTACAGGTTAAATTTGGTTTAAGCCTTGTTTTCTGGGGGCTTCTGACTGTTATGGCAAGAAAGACTGAGGAAGTGATGTCGGCTGCCTCCTTTTGTATTGGATGCCCTGACATCCTTTATAACTGACGACAGACGATGTCATTTTTACTTATCTTTGGAATTCTGGCCGATCGAGGGCTACCGGGATCTGGATAACCCATTGGTTAGGACTGCAACAGTGAATACACTTGAACATCTACATTTATGGTAAGTGTACACAACTGTAATTTCTGGATTGTGGCATATTTACACATAGGGCATGAAGCATCTGCATTCATATCTAAATTGTTATGAGTCTGAGGCACTGATGTCAAGATATTTAATTTGGCAGGGAGGCAAAGTGAAACCCAACAAGTAAATTATGACATCAAGAATATTGCAAGAACACACAAAAAATAAATTATGATTGCAAACATCCTATCTTAATTCTTTGTATTGCATAGAATTTGAGATGTTCTAATGTACTACTAGTCAGAGGAAAAAGTGTAAAATTATGAAGGGTTTTACAGCTTTGAAAGCCATAAAACACTTAGTGCTGCATGCAGACAGTATCCAGAGACTAAGTGCCACTCGATGAACAAATGGCTTTAAAAGCTGGTATACACTCCATATTTTTAGAGCATAAAGGAATGAAGCCCTGATTGTATCCTAGTTGACTTTCTTACATCAGGAAAACCATGCACTCAATCTTATTTTTTAACACCTCCAGCACTTGAGAAAAAGTGTCTTCAGTGAATTTTCCAAGCACTTCACTTGGCTGATGCTTTGAAAATTCAGCACACACACACACACACACACACACATTATCTATATATATATATATATATATATATATATATATATATATATATATATATATGTGTGTGTGTGTGTGTGTATGTATATAATATGTATGTATGTATATATATATATATATATATATATATATATATATAGGTTTACTATCAAAATCTCACAGCTGACAATTGCGAGTGTGCATATATGCAACCCTAAATGTCATAAAACAAAATGTGAAGTTTTTAAATCTCGCCGTTTATTCTCACTGATGGGTTTGGATCTGATCCTCGGCTCCAACACAGCCGATAGCAAAGCTCAAGGTTTGCCAGTAGCTCGAGACCAAGCCCCTTATCCCACAATGCACTGCTGGAATTACCTCAGATCTAGTTTGCCTCGGCAAGAGAGATCTCGGTGATCCAGCTAGCTCAGACCATTTTTGGGAAAAAAATTAACAGCAAGTCTATAAAAAGTTTTCCTTTTGTTTAAAATATATAGTGTGTGTTAGTATTAGGTCTTTTTATATATATTCTATAGTTCAATAGTTATATATATATTCTATAGTTCAATAGTTATAAATAGTTTAAAAGTTAGGGCCTTGTTGGCTTCTTAGTTTGTGTGGGCCTTTAGCCCTATTTACACTTATTAACCTGTATAATAGTGAGGCTTTTTTTCTGTGGGCCTCTTTAGCCCTATATTTGTAATCTATATTACATTGTTATAGATAGTGCCCGGATTGGGCTTAGTTGTTTGTGGATCTTTTCAGTCAAGTAAGGACTTTACTAATTTACCTTTTTACAGTTTACTGTTTGTGTTATTTAGATATGTCGGATGATAAGGAGAAATCCCATCCTAAATCGGGATTCAAAAAATGCCCAGATTGTGGACAGAAAATGTCTGTCACTGACGGACACATTCGATGTGTCTACTGTCTGGGGGCTAAACACCTCCAAGACACCTGCAGCATTTGCCACTCCTTTTCTTCAAGAGTCCTCTTGGAGAGAAGGAGGAAACGTATAGACAGGGGATTGCTACAGCAATCTTTTTCTGAAGTGTTAAGTAGCCATGAGGGTACTAGTACATCCTCCAAATCCTCAAAATCCAAATCTTCAGATAAAGTCACAAAAAAGGCAAAGATTTCAGTAGGAGGGTCATTGGTTCCACAATCATCGGAACTGAGTCTACCTTTGATTTGGAGCCAGCTCTCGGTTTTGGAGCCGGTCTCTGAAGTTTCTTCTTCACCTCTGCTCCAGTCAGCACCTTCGGTGCATTCAGCTAAGTCCTCAGTCAGCCTTTCATATTTGGACATGGATCGGCTAGTGCAGAAGCTTTTACAGGCACCAGGACTTGCCAAATTGTTGTCAGCCCCGACTAGCTCATTGGTACTGAAGGCCATGGAACCAGATTTGTCTACTCCTCCTCTGAGCCGTACTGGACTCTCAGAGCCGAAGGAAATTGAACCGATGGTGGTTGAACCCTTGGAGTCGATACCCGCACCGGTGCTATCGGCCCCATCTACTCTGATGTCCTCAGTGCTGACCGAGGACTCTAGGAGCCGACGCCCTCCCATCGGGTCCGGGAAGGATAGTCGAACCGATTTGTCGGTGCCGACTCTTCCTCTCGGCGCTTCGGCTCGGATGATCTCAGCTCCTACCTTGGGCTCTGAGCCCAGGGTTTTGGTGCGGGAGGATCGGACGGTATTCTCGGGTCCATCCACTCCTTCTCGTCTGAGCTATGGTGCCTTCGATGCTATGAGGAGAGTTTTGTCTCCAAAGACAACGTCAGCATCGGTTCAGCTTTCCCTCTCCCCTCAAGCTCCTGTGTCTGCTTCTTCATCTACCGGTCCCTCTAAGTGTAGAGACCCCGAGCCTCAAGTACCCCCACAGGGCGTCCCCTACTCTTCTGAGACCTCCCCAGATCCCCCCACTGAGGAGGTGCCCAGGAAGGGACTGTGCAAGAGGAGGCACTTAGACTCCCCACAGGAGTCCTTGTCATCTGACATGGACTTAGATGAATCAGAAGGGTCCCCTCGATCCCCCTCTGAGGATATCTCCTTTGCAGAGATACTTAGTCAGAGGGGCGATTGGCAGTCCAAGACCCCTACTGAGGATGAGTCCATGCTCTTGAAGGCTTTTGGGTCTCAACCTTCCACTTCGTGGGTGTCTCTGCCTTATGATGAGCTCATGGAACTGATTTCTCATAAGGCATGGGAGTCACCGGAGGCCATGGAACCTGTTCCTCGTAAACCCAACAAAATTATGTCTGCCCCAGTGGACAAGCAATTTTTGACAAAGGGAGTGCCTGTTGATGCCATGGTGGTAGCTGCAGCCACCAAAAAGGAAGTATCTGAGACATCCTCTTCCATCCATCCCCCTAACAGAGATTCTAGGGTCATGGATAGATATGGGAAGCGCATGTTTAGTTCAGCGACTTTTTCTCTGTGATCACTGAACTACTTGACCCATTTTACGAGACTACAGAGAGAGCTCCTGAAAGAGCTAGGAGATACTCTCCAGGGTATGGTAGCTACAGGGGTGGCGACAAAGTCAACGCCCAGCTCGCTACCCTAAACTCAGTGGTAAACTCATCCATGTGTCTCATATCCTATGCAGCTGATGGTTCGAGTAGAGCCGCTAGTTCTGGCATTGCTCTTCAAAGACAAGCCTGGATGTGTCTCTGTTCCTTTGCGGAACCCTTTAAGTCTTCCTTTATTAATACCCCATTCAATGGCTCATCGCTGTTTGGGCCCAAAGTAAAGGAAACCTTAACCAGGTGTGAGCAGGAAGGCAAGACCTTATCTGCCGTTGGAGTCCATTTTTCGACCCCTACTCGGCCCTACCCCAAGGGCCCTAGGGGAAGGAAAATGTGGTTATGAAAAGCACAGGCAGCCTTTCAGGACACACGTGGAGAAACCCCCTCTAGAGGCAGAGGAGGGGGTTATAATAGAAGATGCTGCCCCCGTGACAGAGGGGGTCCGCAGCAACAGGGTGACAGGGGTCAGTTCTCCGGTCAGCCCTGCCAGCGCCCCTGAAAGGGGGCCCAACTGTTCAGCTCTGGAGGCAGTCGGGGGTCGCTTGTCTTTCTACCCAGAAGCCTGACTAAACATAATATCAGATACATGGGTACAAAGCATCATTTCCAGAGGATATTTCATTCCGTTCTCTTCCCCTCCCATTCCTGTAAAGAGAATCCCAGATGTTCCACCCTATCTCAGGGAACAAGCAATCATAGAGGTCCACAGATTGCTAAAAAAAAGAGTCATCCAACCAGTCCCAGCAGACCAAGTTGGATTCGGAACTTACTCATGATTCTTTTTGGTACCAAAGAAAACAGGGGACTGGAGACCTATCTTGGACCTCAGCAGACTCAACCAGTTCATAAAGAAAGAGAAGTTCCGAATGGTCATGCTTCAGTCCATTCTTCCCTTTTTAGGGAAAGGTGATTGGATCTGCTCCATAGATCTCAAGGATGCATACTATCACATAAAAATGAACAGATGCTCCAGAGATCATTTGCGCTTCCGGCTGGGAGCCAATCATTACCAGTTTCGAGCCCTGCCCTTTGGTCTCACCACAGCCCCCAGAGTGTTCACCAAATGCATGGCAGTGGTCACGGCTCACCTGAGACATCTAGGATTCCAGGTGTTTCCATACCTAGACGACTGGCTCCTAACCACTGCCACCAGGCATCAATTGACTCAGGCAACATAATGCACTCTGACACTCTGCCATCAATTGGGCATTGCAATCAACTTCGAAAAGTCTGCCTTATCGCTATCGCAGCATACCATTTTTATAGGAGCAGAATTAGATACCTCAACTACCACTCTACGTCTCCCTGTCGAAAGAGTCTCTCTTCTCCGCCAAAATGTCAGCTTACTGGTGTCAAAGAACAGAGCTACAGCAGCAGAGGTATTGAAAGTACTAGGTTTGATGACGGCAGCGATCCTGGCTATTCCACTCGCAAGGATGCATATGCAAATTCTTCAATGGCTCCTATTCGCTCAGTGGTCTTACCAGAGACTACCGATGCACCACATGATTCTCATCACGGATTCTTGCAGGAGAGACCTTCGGTGGTGGTTGACGTCTCTTCATGTCACAATCGGAAGACCCTTTGTTCCCCCCCCCAGTAGCCACTGTGACCATGGACACTTGCCTGATAGGGTGGGGGGGGGGGCATTTTCAGGGAAAGACTGCCCAAGGCACATGGACAGATCAAGAATCTCACCTGCACATCAATGTTCTAGAGTTGAGAGCAGTACTTTTGGCGTTGCAGTACTTTCAGAACTCTCATCCTCTGGGAACTATTGCAATTCAGATGAACAACATGTCAGTAGTCTGGTACTTGAACAAACAAGGCGGAACCAAATCTTACCCCGTTTATCGAGAAGCCCTCAGGGTCTGGCAATGGGCTGTGTCATCCCAGTGTTTTCTATTAGCAACGCACATCCCGGGGAAATCCAACGTGATAGCGGACAAGCTAAGAAGGGCAATATTGCTCCCTCACGAGTGGTCTCTCAAACAACAGGTTGCGGAGTTGATTTTCCGCAAATGGGACCAGCCTTGCTGCGACCTTTTTGCCAGCCACATCAATTCAAAATGCAGAAGCTACTTTGCTCTAATACCACCACCCGGTCACCCCCCCCCCCACCCCAAGAGATGCACTTCTACACGATTGGCCCCTGGGTCTCCTTCATGCATTTCCACCCTTCCCATTAATACCCAGATTTTTACAGAAAGCAAAATCACTGGGAAGGACTGTTATACTCATAGCCCCCTACTGGCCTCGACAGATTTGGTTTCCATTTCTCCACCATCACCTATTGGAAGGTCCATGGATCCTGGACCCAGTTCCGGACCTTCTGACGCACCCGTCAGGGGACCTTCATCCTTCACTGCAGTCCCTGAAACTGATTGCTTGGCTAATCCACTTCCCCTAATTGCCAGGCTTCATTCAATTTCAGGAGATACAAGACAAATTCTCTTGTTTTCTCACAAGCCATCTACCAGGAAATTATATGGCAGTAAATGGAAAAGGTTCTCAATTTGGGCCAACATGCAGAACATTGACCCTTTCCGAGCTCCACTATCTTCTATTTTAGAATTTTTGACAAAAATTTTTAAGGAAGGAGCAGCAGCTGCTACAGTTAGACTTCAGTTAGCTACCATCTTAAATTTTCACCTTGGTTTTGGTGGCTCAAATGTTATGGGCCATAAATTATCTAAAACCTTCCTTAAAGGCGTTCTTCATATGAGACCTCCGATTAAAATTCCCTATTCTACCTGGAATTTAAACCTTATGCTGTCTCAAATTATTCTTCATCCTTTTGAACCAGCAACTTATTGTGATCTAAAATTTTTATCCTGGAAAATAATATTTCTTGTGACCATTACGTCTGCCCGCAGAGTGTCAGAACTTCAAGCATTATCTATCAGACCACCCTACATGATTTTCCACACTGATAGAGTATCTCTCAGAACAAACCCCTCATTTTTACCTAAAGTCTGTTCTGAGTCAAATATCAATAAGGTCATTGAACTGCCAGTCTTTTTCCCCAACCACTCTAGCAAATTGGAATGTATGCTGCATAAACTTAATGTTCACAGACAGCTCAGATTTTATCTTGACAGAACTAAGGATATTAGAAAATCAGACCAACTTTTTGTATCCTTCTCAGAAGCAAGAAAAGGCAATCCAGTGTCTAAAACAACCTTATCTAAATGGTTATCCGATTGTATATCCTTTGTTTATGAAAAGCCCTTAACACACAAGCCAAAAGCTCATTCTACCAGAGCCGTCTCTATGTCTTCTGCTTTTCAAGCTAAATTGCCCCTTGACAATATTTGCGCTGCAGCCACTTGGTCTAAGCCTCATACCTTTATCACACATTACAAAGTAGACAAAGCTTCAAGGGACAGGTCTTCCTTTGGTTCTACAGTACTGAAGAACATACTCCCATGAGCTACCCAGGGTTGAGAGTGCTAGGGACGCTACCCATCAGTGAGAATAATCGGCGAGATTAACAACTTCACATGTAGAAGTTATGTACTTACCATAACATTCCATGTGAGTTGTTTATCTCGCCTTTATTCTCACTTCCCTCCCTCCTTCCCCCTCCTGGCTGACTGTTGACTTAGAGGCTAGTACCATCCTGGTTATTCAATATTTCTTCTTCCCCCTTGGGAAGTGTTCTTCGTAGATATATATAGAAGGGTATGTATATGTTTGTATATATATATATATATATATCTATATATATATATATATATATATATATATATATATATATATATATATTGTTATTCGCAGCAAACAAGATCTGGGGTAATTCCAGCAGTGCATTGTGGGATAAGGGGCTTGGTCTCGAGCTACTGGCAAACCTTGAGCTTTGCTATCGGCCGTGTTGGAGCCGAGGATCGGCTCCGAACCCTTCAGTGAGAATAAAGGCGAGATAAACAACTCACATGGAATGTTATGGTAAGTACCTAACTTCTGTTTACTGATCATTCACATAACAAAAAGTAATAATTAAGGAAAGTGAACAACTTAGGAATGTCGACTTTACCAAAAACACCCACATCCCCCTGCTATTTATATATACAAACTCTGAGATCACACTACAGTGAAGGAAAGGGTAAATTTCCCAATCCCCACTGTAATGCATACTAGCATTCGCTCTTCTGGATTCGTCATTTTTAAAAACAATGTTACGACAACTCAGAAAATTACAAATAACCAAAACGAAGGGTTCCAGCCACAGGTCCACTGCTCAAGTAGTTTATTGAGGAAATAAAAGCAAATAAGTGCTTTTTGTCTCAGCAAAGAGACTTCATCAGAAGAAGTGTCTTTGCTGAGACGAAAGCTCTTATTTGCTTTTATTTCCTCAATAAACTACTTGAGCTGTGGACCTGTGGCTGGAACCCTTCATTTTGGTTATTTGCATTTTTCTACTGTGTCTTCATTACAACTTGGAAAATTGCCTTTCGCCTTTCCAGCTTGAATAACTGACATGTGACATTTTGATGGTAAACCATATATATATATATATATATATATATATATATATATATATATATATAATCTCTCTCTCTCACTATATATATATATATATATATATATATATATATATATATATATATATATATATATATAGCATCTATAGTAGATGCAAAATGTCGAACGCTCATACGAGTGAAAATGCCGAAACTGAAATTTGGCCCGCCACACCCCCCACTAAATATATATTCCAACTCCGTGATCGCACTACAGTGAGGAAAGGGCAAATATCCCAATCTTCACTGTACTGCGATCTCAAAAACGGGCCCTCGACATTTCAGCACTTCCGCTGTTGTACCGTTCAACATTTTCATTTTATGATAATATGATATAGAGCATATATATATGTATATATATATATATATATATATATATATATATATACACACACACACACACACACACACACACACACACACACACACACACACATACACGCAGACCACACATGCCAGTCCAGCTTTTTGAAGGACACTATGACAGCATATGATTCAGTGTTTAAGATCTCTGAGTGATGGCTCCAAGGTCTTTGACTGTCCCTGTTTTATCTGGGTATTTTGGACTCCAATTACTTGTTAAATATACTTTTGATTTGTTATTCTGTGCATTCCATAATATATTGCTTTTAATTTTTCCCTGCTGAAAAGGGAGACTAATTAACTTAGTGTTAAAATATAAATTAAATTAAAATTAAACTGTATTTATATGTTAAAATATCAATCAAAT